>NC_054553.1:7593620-7808620 GCF_017654505.1 Polyodon spathula
ATCACAGCGAACCAGACAGTAAAATAGATGTCTTGATATTCACACATGACCTTCACTATTTTGCTCACAATTATGCATACATGTACCCTACAATTGAATTTCCATTGTTTTATATATTATATAGCAGCTCAATACTGTATGCAATTCTATTAACAGACGAATGAAGTAACAGAAAATGTAATGAGAACTAACATAAAAGCTGTTATATAACCCATAATAAATGTACAATAGCAATACACCTTTCGAAGGCCCTATTGTGTGTTGATACCGACAATCCAGTGAGGCAGCCTTGCAATTATAAATTGTGCTATTTTAAGTTAATAACCTTGAAATGAACGGCCTTCAGAACAGTTTTGAGAGTTTTATATGGTTCAAAGCAAGTACCTAGAACAGTGTTACAGGTCCTGGTTGTCAAATCATTCTCTAAGCTGAATAATAAAGTTCCCTGTCCCTGCTTTAAAGTAGATTGCCACCTTCTTGATGCAGTGTACTAAAACTGAAACTAATAAAATGCCAGCTCTAAAATGGGGTCAATGTGTCCTACAGTACAAAACCATCTTTTTTTCTTCATGCAAATTGTGTAATTTCATGGTTTCTTTTTAAAGAAAAAGTGTTGTTTTTTTGTTAGTTTTTTTTACGGCTTGAATGAAACATTAAAACAATAAAATATATATTTGTGTAAATGTAACTTTTGATGCTTTAGCTGTATATATAAATATTCTCTCTGCTGTACTGCATGCGGTTTGATCCACACACACACACACATATATATATCCTCATTCATGGAATAACTACAGTACTCTGAATGCTCATGGAGTAGACTGTATGGGCTCCATTCATAAAAGCACTTGATGACTGCCGTAATAAAGTTTATTTTGTTTAAAACCAATGAAAGTCTTCCATAGTGCTATTCATAAAATGATCTGTAAATACGGGCGACTGCCGCAAAGCACTTTATGAATGGGTATACAGTCGCTCAAGAACAAAAATGCGCCCCTTTTTGATGACATCATCAGCATTATTAAGTTCTCTGGTTGCCAGCTTGTGTCTGCCAACATTTTTTTAAATAAATACTTTGTATTTTTGTTTTGTTTGGCAACGCTGGTAAACATATTTCCATACGCACACATGTGATTTCCATTTATAACTGCAGGACCAAAAATATTAATAATGGTAATACTAGTATTATTTATTATTATTATTATTATTATTATTATTATTATTATTATTATTATTATTATTAATTAAATAATAATAAAATAATAATAATAATAATAATAATAATAATAATAATAATAATAATAATAATAAATTTTTTGGTCCTGCAGTTAAGAATGGAAATAACCTGCTTAAAGCAGAGAATTAATCAGTCTTATTAATAACCCGCTAGATGCAGAGAATCAATCAGTGGCGAGTTTATGTTGATGAATCAGTGAAAGGTTTGCACACTTTATACAAAATGGATCGTTTTGTGGTGCACGAAAAAAGGACCCTTTCTAACACTCGTCAAGCCTAGCACTGTGGCTGTCAGTGTTTTTTGTAATAGCAAGCAAGCCCAAATTTCCCACCAACTGCATCAGCAGCACTGGTATACTGTATATATTGTAACGCTCCATGAAAATAAACACAAGTAAAGGCAGTATTCATCTAAAGTGTTTATTGTGAACACAGATAAAAGAAATAAAAAGAAAAGATGCACTGTCAGCCGTAGATCACGGCAAATAAATATAATAATAAAATAACTGTCTATTCTCAGTCTCTCACTTGCTCTCTGCTTCACAGCACTGTTTCAAAATGATTATGCCAGAGAATATGTTCTTCGATGAGTATATAGTTATATTAAACATTTTCCTTCATATAAAACTACAAGTTTTTTTTCAAAGTAGGCAGTGTTAATCACAGGAAGGTCAAACTGTATAACAGAGCAAGTGTAGGAAAAAAAAAAATAGCCTGCCGAGGCAGTCGTTAGTTTTGACTTGACTGTAAAAGCATTCTCCTAGTTATCAACATCATTTTGCTGTCGTTCACTCTTATGAATAGCAGGTTGACGTGGAGGACCAATGAAAACTTTATGCTAATGAGGTAATCATTAACCTTTCTCTCAATGTATTAATAACATGCCTTCATAGACGAAAATCGCTGAGGCTTAACGACGCATCTGAATGCTCTCTTATAAATAGCAACTGCCGTTAAATTGGCGGCTATGGACTAAATCCGATCTTGTACTCCTGTTTTCTCTTTTTGACAGGTGTTAACCCTTTATAAATAGACCCCTCTATATCTCCCGTGTTGAAGGAGTACCTGCTTGTCAATAACACTTTTAGGTGGCCCCTATCAGATTGTTTGTTCTGTTTCTAGACACAGATCTACGAAGCTGACTACCAGACAGAACACAAAGACAGAGAGCGGATGAAAAATGAGAACAGCAAGCTGCGGCGGAAGGAAGAGGAGTTGCGCCAGCAGATGGCGCTGCAGCAAGAGCAGGTCAGTCAGAGCCCAACGTGGAGTCTGTAAGAAAAAGAAAGCGATTCCTCTGTGTATTTAAAAGACAAGTGGTGTCGGAACCAAACATCAGGCATGCCAGATTGCATCTGTGACATTAAACAGAAATGTTTAACTAGGCAAGCTCCCTGCAGTTTAAATCTAATTTCAAATTGATGAGGACATTCTGGTAACCCAGCTGCTGGCAGTCACCATGCTAACCCTGGAACAGCGTGTTGCCCTAGTGGTAACACTTCTAGTGGAACACTTCTAGCAGAAGCAATCTCGCATTGGTGATTGCTAGAGACAGTGCTGTTCCCTGCTTTGACTTGGTATGTAGGCAAGTCTTCCATTCATTGACTTTCTGTGGGTGAACTGTTCCAGTGTCTGCATGCATTAAAGGCCATGTGGCATATATGTGCATGTATATGTGCTGGCATATACTGGGAATTCATAATCACCCTGCGTATCTAATTTTGCTATTATTGTTATCTGTTCCTCTTATGTAAGCTATTCTCTCTCTCTCTCTCTCTCTCTCTCTCTCTCTCTCTCTCTCTCTCTCTCTCTCTCTCTCTATATATATATATATATATATATATAAAGAGAGACAGATCAGGGTCTGTGAACCCGGCTGTAATAATAAGGAAACTTACCCTTATGTAAATTATGCCAAGGCACAAAATGGTTTAGCAAAAAGTATTTTTCCATGTCTGCAAAACATGAAATAAACCAAGTTCCCGGTTTAGCGTTTAAAGATATGGAAGTCTATTGGACATATTTATCAATATATTTTGTATAGGATCTGTTTTCCTTGCCTGCCTGCACATCGGTAACTTTGTGTAAAAGACTAACCCCCTGGTGCCTGCCTGTTCCCGCAGCTGAAAGTGTATGAAGATGATTTCCGAAAGGAGCGCTCCGATAAGCAAATCTTGCAGAAGCTCCTGTTAAAGAAGGCAGGCCCGACTGACCCTGTCCTGGTCCACCGGTGCAACAACGTGCATGAGCGCTCGCCTGGGGGGAGGCAGGGCTCAGCTCGCCGCAGCGGCTGTGCCAAGCACTGTGAGCGGCACGGGCACAAGGCCAGCGAGTGTCCCCGAGTGCAGCGGCCACACCAACACCAGGATGCAGAGGTGCAGGCCTCCCCTTTCTCTATCGACTGCCACTAACCAGAGCCAGCACCCAGGAGGAAATACTGATACTCAGATTGCTGGACTTCAATAGAGACTGGCATGCGTGGTTTACATTCGATTCTGGCTTATATGCTAGTTATTCCTTTTCAAATATTATATATATATATATAGATATATAATAATAATATATATATATATATATATATATATATATATATGGATAAACCCTCTCCATTATAAAACTCTTAGCAATTTTGCATTAGTTGTGAATGGATAATATTTGGGCATCGACTGCACTTAGGAGTTTAATTCCCCAACCACGTCTTGTTCTGCCTTTATTCATCCAATACTATTTGGGGGGTAGTGTATTTGGTTATGTTATACACTGTGAGTTATTAGTTATGCTGTCTGAGGACAGTTAGGGGACAAACGCACTGGTCAATTTCCATGTAATCCAGTGTTTTATGGAAAACACAGGATCTTAGTTCTCTGAAACTTAAGAAGGCAATTAATCAGCCAGCTCTACTACTAATTATTTTAATTACCAGCACTGTTGAAAGTGACAGTGAGTAACAAGCTTGTGTGTTTCATTATAAATGCAGTACCTTCTGCAGTGACTGTAAATATTGTGTGTGGGGGTGGAAGGGTTTTCATATTGTCATGTTTGAAAGGGGATATTTTTTTTTATAATTATACCTATTGTTAATATTATTTGTATTACAAAGTCTGACAGCATTAGCAGTGTACATCCCAAACAAAATGTTAGGTCAGCCTGACTGTAATTTTTGTTCTCTACCTGTAAGCTATGATTATAGCTGTACTTTGTAATTAAAAAAGCTTTTGAATTAAATAAAGCGATACAAGCTTTTTTTTTTTTGGGGGGGGGGGGGGGGGGGGGGGGGTAGGGGGGGGGGGGGGGGGGGGGGGGGGGGGGGGGGGGGGGGGGGGGGGGGCAGTTCAGAGTACTGTACTCATCTGCATGTTTATACACACTTGTCAGTCTGCCTTTTTGTCTTTCTACAATGATCAGTCTGCCTGCTATCTATCTCTCTTTACTAGAGAAGTTTATACAATATACAGGTAAGCCTCGTTCTCTGTTATAGACATTTATTTTTATTTTATTTTATTACATTAGACGTTTCATAGACATTTCGTTCTCTGTTATTTTATGGGGCTATAGATCAAAATATCCAAGTCAGAATATTTTGTTATTTTTTGGTGCATCCATCGCTCCACAGTTGTTGTTTATAAACTACAATATATATGCAATAATTCCAAAGCGCTTTACAGACCCACCTCATCTTTACAGTTCTTATTTTAAATAATCGTGCTTTTCAAGATACACAATGAAGATCTTAAACTGTGGCCAGGCACATAGCAAGTAATCTACAGCTTTGGCCGAAAGTTTTGCATCCCCCTACAGAATTAACATATTTTGCTTTGTAAAGTTGAATGAAACCTGCAGAATAATGTTAAGTTAACATATTGAATTATTGAATTACATACAGGCTTGTAGTTTCCATAATACTTAACGACAAAATTATTGTTAACTTTTTACACTTCAAGTTTTAGATTACTAAATTTATGACTATATATATAATAAGAATATTATATATATATATATATATATATATATATATATATATATATATATATATATGTATATATATATATATATATATATATTAATGTCTCAATCCTAAAATTCTAGATGATGCTGAAGGCAAACGATGTAATGAAAATATGTTGTTTGTTTGTGCACTATATTTTAAACTACTTGTAACTATTAATGTTCTAAATTGTCAATTGAACATTCAGATTTCAGTGTAATAATATATCCAGTGTGTCTATGTGAGGCAGTTCTCCACTGAATACTAAGCAGACAGTTTGGGCTTTTCAGTTTTATAAAACACTTAATGGATATTACAGCCTTATTATGTACAGTATATATCTTGCCAGATGACAGGTAATATTTCTTGATTTGATTCTTAATGTCTTGTTTTGCACAGAAACAATCTGCCACTGGGGCAAGATACCAAGAAAATATTCATTTGGTGTTAACCATTTATAAAGTCCCTGTGGATGAAAGCAGTTCAGAATTAATTATTATAACAAGATGTTTTTTTAGTTTGAAGTGGCCATGCTATACTTGTAAATTCCTATGGCTTTGTAAACAGCCACAAGTACATTTGGGTTAATAATAAAAGGCAGACAAGGAGAGCTTAGAGGAGCGTCTGGAGAGGAAATTTCACCCTGTATTTATTTGCCTGAACAGGACTCCATTCAGAAAAGGATTCTGCGAGGTTTAAAAAGCAGCCATGGATCTGACAGGACTCTGACTTTGAGGAGAGAGCTGAGGTGAGCTGTCAGTTGCATGGCAACAGCTGTGAGGGTAGAGAGTAGGCCAGTTTATTGAGTGCACTACGAGTGAAAGGTTGAGCTAAGTGTGATTGTAGTGTACTGCACTAGAACTATAGTGCACAAGGGGATCTAGAAAGCCAGTTTAGATAAGGAGTAGAGATTTAGGCAAGTGAACTTTAAGGGCTTAAAAGAGTGAGCAGAAATCCTGCAAAGTGGGAGTGTACAAAGTGTGGCAGGTGTGCTGTTGGGGAAAAAAAGTGATGTCAGATAAAGCCGGTGTGAGTGGTATTCTGAGTACAGGGGAATCTGTTCTGAAGTGAGTAGAGAGAACTCACATTGCATAGCATAAACTGTGTGAAGTGTGAGCAAGGTATGAGTAATTCCTAAGTTGCTGGGCATGTACAGAGTGAGCTCGGTGAGTAAGCTGGAAGTGCTGAGAGTGAGTTGAGACAATAGAGTAAACTAGAAACAAAGAGCGAGCTTTGAGGGAAACAAGAGAGTGAGCTTAGAATTGTAAGTACGTCGAATTCAACTCAACCATGCCCCTTTCCCTAACTAAACTGTGTGCCACCTACTGCAATCGTGGCTTCCTAACAGGAGTGCCAGTGCTAGACCCTGAAGAGCTGGAGAGAGCTACAGGGAGCTTCAGTAGACTGAAGAGGGAGTTCGGTGAGTATATGCCTAGGAGGTTGTTTGGTTGTACAGTCTGAATAGATGTAAAATCTCTTAATTTGCCATGGCTTGTATCAATGCACTGCTGAGTGCCTGTCCTCACCTCTATTACCTACTGTCCCCACTGTAGGGTTGGAGTATGCCCAGTACAGTCTTCATAACGTGCACTTGAAGTACTGCTGGGTGATGTCTCTGGCCACCCATTCCAAGGTGCTGGAGCTAATCAAGGGGATCCTGGGACCCAACGTCATCCTCCTTGATTCACGCTTCATCTGCAAATACTCGATTAAACAGAAGAGCCCATCAGCTGACTGTGAAAGTCAGAAGCCTGTGCTTCCCTATGTTGCCTGGCACCAGGACATCACGTCAGTAATGTAGGACAGCAATGCCTCATTTTAAACACATACATACTGTACAAAGTTGTTTTATAGCCAGTCATTTTGAAGACAACGTGGAATGAAATGTATTCATTGCAGTAATAACGGGCCTAAAGATTGTGTTCCACACCCACCAGGGGGCGATATTGTGCATTATGTATAGGGTGCATTTGTGACCACTTCCATTTATACACATACAGTACATGTATACTGTCCCCTGTCAAATATAAACTTCTTTCCACATTCTCTTTAAAAGTTTTGAGGTTTCTTTATAGCAATCCTGTTTATTGCACCTTTGATGAAATTTCTCCATAAAACACTGACATAATGCAGTTGCTGTATTGTTTATTGAATCAACCTTGGTTTCTGAAAAGTCCCTGTGCAAGACTATGCAGCTTTTGTTTTCATTGTATTGCTCCTGTCTTTTTTTTTTTTTAATCACAGTCCAACTGGAAGTTTGTCTGGCATTAGACTTAATCTAATATTTTTTAAAGGTAAAACAAGAAAATAAGAGTTCATTTAGTACAAACTCAGCGACTGCACTAATTACACAAGCACTGGACCTCAAGGGGGCTTGTTAATGCAATGACGCTGGGAGGGGGGGTTCTTGTGATACTGGAGATGATGCTTAAATCATCACTGACACCAAGTGTGATTTTGAATGGCAGGTACTGGGGTTTTGAGGGGGGTTCAGTGGCTTCGGTGTGGCTGGCCCTGGACAACGTAGACTGAGAGAATGGAGTCCTGCAGGTCATCCCAGGTACTGCGACTCTTACCTTCTTGTGTTTATTGTGTTTTGCCACTTTTTTAGATGTATCTTGCTGCTTCTTCACTTTTAAATGGTGCTCATATGTATTTATCTCTCTATAGCTGCTGCCAGGGTCCATAAAATAAAGAACCTAAAAAAAAAAAAAAACTTGTTCCCTTTGACCATACCCGGTTAACAAATTTAAATATAAATAAATAGTATTTCCACCATCTTAGAAGGCAGGTTCCTTTAATATAATGAATATGTGCATTTGATGCTAGCCCTACAATTTATTTATGCTATGAGCAGTCAACATGTACAGTAATTTACATGTACAGCTATAGACTCTTTCTTTTTCATGCACTGTGCAAGTTAGAGGGAGGCCACATAGTTATTTGATAATATTAGAGCAAAGTATGAGGACAAATTTGAACCAAACATTATTATTTAGCCATTGTAATAATGAAAGTTAAAAAGTACATTAGTATGTGAGTTTAAAAAATGTTCCATATGGTAATAGTCTTTTCAGTCTTTTCAGTGTATAGAACCCAAACCACTGTTGCATTTAGGATTTAAGCTTTACACACAGTGCTAACAGGTAGCAACATGTAGTAATACTTCACAGTTATGAAATCTCTAATATTATCATCACTACCGCTTTAAAAACTAGACTTAATTCATCACGAGATCCCATATTTTTCTGTCAGAATATATATATATATATATATATATATATATATATATATATATATATATATATATATATATATATATATATATATATATATCACATGAACATTTTTCACAAATTCGCCATGGCAACATTTGACCTTTTCCAGTGGTTGATAATACTGCACGCCGCATGAGTACCAAGGAACCATAGAAAGGAACATGTTGTCATGTCATGTTTTTAAAGAAACACTGCTGTGCAGTTACACTTACAGCTCCAACAGGCACAGTCCCACGTGGATATTACGAATGCAATGGAATGCATCTGAGCTCAACTGAATATGTCATGCCTCACTGGGTTTATCTTTCTGCTGGTCCAGCATCGCATCCTGTCTGTGTGCCATTTTTACAAATATGAATCCACAGCACATTCCTAGAAACCAGTCATCTTCATTGCAGTTCATTTTCTTTAAGATATTCCCCAAGTGGTTCATGTAGTTACACTTTAGTCATAAACACTCAATAATGCATCTGCAGCACTAAATGCATTTCATAAGCAATAGTAACAGACATTAGCAATGCTGTGGGCCATGATTTTAAGGGACACTTCAGTTTAGTAACTGTTAACAACAGCCTACTAACATGGCAACAAACATTATTTTGTGTAACCTATATATAAACTAAGGTATACTAAAATAAAAGCAGATCTAAACATTACTACAGTAACATGTGTAAAAGTGTACTTTATGTCTTTTAGGAAGTCACCATCAAAGTCTCCTCCCCCACATCACCTCACCCAACCCAGGGAACATGCTGACAGCCAATCAGGAGATCCCAGAACACCTCCTCAACACGAGTGAGGCTGTGGAGTGCCCTCTGCAGATCAGACAAATGTCTGTAAATAACCTCTATGCACACTAACACCTAAGAGTGATATCACAACCAAAAAGGACATCCTTGAGACATTCCAAAGTGTTCTAATTTCAAACAGGAGCTCAAACAGTAAATAATGTCCCAAAATCCACCAATCATGATTATTAAACTAAGTTTTTTTTTTTTGTTGTTGTTTTTTTTTTTTTTTTTTTTTTTTTTTTTTAGTGCATTTTTTAAATGTTATAAATGTTGTATACTCAATAAAAAGGAGTAAAATTCACAAGAAATTTTCAGCATTGCCATAGCTCCTGTCGGCACAAGAGGGCGCTATACTCACTCTTGTACCCCAGGTCAACAATAGTCTGACAGTCCATGCCAGTGAGCCACTCGGAGGCGCTGTGGGTTCATTATCTGCTCTGTGCCAACCTCTGCTTATCCTGTTCAGGTAAGCAGACCACTTTTGAGAGGGGAGACAGGGGGTGGACCCAAGACTATAAAATTTTTTTGGAGATTGTAAAACATATTTAAGCTTCATGTTCTGTAAATGTAACTTTTCTGTTGCCTTTCAATTTTGCAATCATTGAGTGGCTCTTAATTTTTAATCAGTTAATGCATAGGTTACATTTAGAATAGATTGTATGTTAGCAAAATTGATTTCCTCAGTCTTCACAGTTGTGTGAGGCTGTTTCTGTTGGCTTCACCAGCTTTACAGTTTAATACCGTATAATAGGGGAACATGGCTTAGACTTGTGTGTACACTTTTTTTTTTTTTCTGTGATACTGTAGTTACTTCTTTATAAATGTGCATTACTTTACAACAGCATGGTAAATTGTGTAACACTGATAACTGAAACACATATAATATATATATATATATATATATATATATATATATATATATATATATATATATATATATATATATATATATATATATATATATAATTTTCTGAAATAGTCCTACAAACACACTGTCCCTAACTAAGTGCATGAGTCTAATTTCTGTGGCATCCTAGTTGAATGTTCATAGCATCATCTGACCTTTTGCCTAAGGAAATACAATACTGGACTTCAAGAACAGATTTGAGTTTTACAATGTGGACTACTGAAAGGGTAAAAGGGTGAGACCACCACACTAGTCTACAGGTAACCAGAGTCAGAGGTAGATAGCATTTATCCATCTAGTTAATATAACAGACAGCTAGCCTATTTGTGAGCCAGCATGAAACACTAGCCAACCAAAGAGCCGCTCTACCAAACAACCAGGAGTCATCACATCCTATGGTTTCTCATACCATTTCTATGCTGACGATGCTCAGATCTTCCTCTCCTTCCCCCCTCTGAACCCACCATCCCCTCCTGTATCTCTCCCTCACCTCAAACTCAACCTCTCTAAACCTGACATCCTTTTCTTCCACCCCCCTCTAATTTCTCTATCTCTATTCCTCTAGAATCTATCACGCTCTCTCCCTCTTCCTCACCCAAGAACCTTGGAGTAACCCTGGACCCCTGCTTCTCCTACTCCCAGCACATCTCTACTCTAGCACACACCTGCCGATTCTTCCTGAGCAACATACGAAGATCCCAACACTTCCTCACGAACTACTCCATGCAACTCCTCGTCCAGGCCCTGGTACTCTCCCGTCTAGACTACTGCAACTCCCTCCTGGCTGGCCTCCTTGCATCTGCCACCCATCCGCTGCAGCTCATCCAGAACTCTGCTGCTCGCCTAGTGTTCTCTTTGATTTCTCCCACACTACTCCACCGCTCCGCTCACTCTACTGGCTCCCGATCACCGCTCGCATCCAGTTCAGACTCTTATTCTCGCTTACCAATGCCTTGACCAGACTGCAACCAGCTACCTCCAGACTCTCATCTCTCCCTACACTGGCTGTACCTCCGCTACGCTCCCCAGCCTCTAGAGCCTGCTCCATCTCCACCCTCGCCCTGCAGTGGTGGAACGACCTTCCTATGGACTGCCCAGTCACTGACCACCTTCCAGCACCTCCTCAAGACACACCTCTTCAGACAACACCTGTAAACTCAGCTCTTCCCTTGTGGACAATATAGCACTCTACCTTTAATGCATTTTAACTTGCTCTTATCTGCTCCCTATCTTACTGTATTTAATCCTGCACTTAAACCAATCTGTAGTATTTTGTATTTGCTATTATTAGGACTGAAATCATTGTATTTTGTATCTTGCTCTTAATTGTACTGTAATTCTTGTTATGTATGTTTTTGTATACAACTGTAAGTCACACTGGGAAAGGGCGTCTGCTAACAAACAAACAAACAACAAACAAACAAACAAACAAACAAATAAATAAATAAATAATAATTCACAGGATTCAAATCCATATGTAAAAGGGAATTAATTATCCAACTACTTTCACAATCTTTTAAAAGTAGTTTGAAAACCTTTCTTTTTTTTTCTTTCTTATAGGACCCAGATCGTCCTTGCACCTTTAACGCTACAGTCCTAGTCTCTGGTGTTGATGAGTACCATCACTTTCCAAACAATACCCCCAATCTTCAATGAGGTGCAATGAAGACCATGGGGCCTAGTAATGATCTAAACAGTGATGGTTCTAAATAGCTCATACATATTGTACAATAAAAACACAATGAAAAGAGGTCAATGAAAAATAAGCTTTATAAATAATATGGCGGCAATATTAAAATCTGTTTAAATTGTTAAAATAAACCACATTTTTCTTTCGTTCTTCTACAGTTTGTCCTCTACAGATAAGGCACAGGACCTAGGAAGGTATTTTCTCGAACAGGAATAAAAATGAAAGTACATGTATCCATCTCCTTGTAATTGATCACTTTGAGGGCTTGTGTCTCCTGTGTATGTCTTCATGCAGTAAGTTTTGCATTAAAGGAAGGTGAAATATGATATGTGGGAATTGTCTTTTTTATGAGTTATATAGTTAAGGTGTTTAATGTACTATTTTGGATGTATTAGCCCTCACTACACGATCTTTTATGTCAATGTAATACTTCTTTAGTTAGTTACAGCAATAAGACTGGGCATGCCTACTGCAAAGCTTTATTGTGTAGAGTTTGATTATTATTATTATTATTATTATTATTATTATTATTATTATTATTATTTAATATGTAGATTTATTACATGTTACACAATGCTAACTTTCGTACATTGATATAAATTACCAAAGAAATGGGAACTCAACAGACTAAGAGTTGGAACCTCCGACTTGGTAGTAATTTCTTGAATCTGACGTCTAGACGCGCCATCAGTAAGTAATTTATTTATATATATATATATTATATAATATAATATTAAATATATATATATGATATATATATAGGCTATATATATATATAAGCCGAAAATTTAACCAGTTCGGAATTAAAAAATAATTGTTCGTCTTCGTCGGCTTTTAAATTGGCCAAGCCTTAATTTTTTATTAACAAGCAGAAGCAGAACGTACCAACTAGATCGCAACATGTTAATGAGCGATTAATCTTTATTCTGCGTGACTGCATTTACATTTACAAGAGGAGACGATTCTGCTTTGAAATGAGCCCATTTAGTTGCTTCATAGAAAAACCCTGTAATCTAAATCAATTTTACCATTAACACGTTTCTCAGTTGTGATTGAGATACACAAAATGCTTAACAGGTATCAATTGAATTTTTAAAGGAGAGTAGAAAAGTCGGCAGAAAACATATAAAATCAGAAGCCCTGTGTGTGTGTGTGTGTGTGTGTGTGTGTGTGTATATATATATATATATATATATATATATATATATTATACAGAAAGCTGCAGTTTTCAACGATAATTTTTGGGGCCTACCAGGTCCCCCAGAATTACCCCAGACAGTATTTTTTACTGGTTATAATATATTACAATGAATACGTACATTCATAATTTTGAAGAAGAAGAAGAAGAAGAAGAAGAAGAAGAAGAAGAAGAAGAAGAAGAAGAAGAAGAAGAAGAAGACGACATTTAAGCTGCTAATAGTAATGGGTAATGTGTTCATAAGCAAAGTTCATGATGTTGCTGGTCACTATGTTCATGAATATGAAATGTGTCGTTGAATGTTCATCTCATTGCAGTATAAAAGCATCAGAGCTATTTACTGAGATTTGGCAGAACCTCATGCTTACTTTAGTAATGTCCCAGTGGGAGAGCTGAGGAGTGAAGAGCCAGACCCAGAATGAGCCCAGTGATTCCAGTTCATCACCTTTAGCTGCCTGTAAAACCAGGAGGGCCGTGCATCTGTTCTCTCTGCCTGGTGTGTTTTTTTGCAAATCAGCCACAGCCAGATTAACCTGCAAATTAGTTTTTATTGTGCTTTTTATTAGACTTGTCTATTTGAATTTCAAGGATGATGGGATGAGCATCATGCAACAGTGCTCCCCAGGCTATTTACAATTGCACATCAGTCAGGACACCACTTGCAATTTAAGAGCAGTATTTTATTACACATACATAGAGACATTTTACCACAAAGGGAAGTAGGTATAAATGTACCTTACTTTAATACAGTCTGCGTCGCTTTATCGGGACGCCTCAGAAGAAGGAAAAATATCCGAAAAAGTGGCTATCCCAAACATTATAAAGCGCATGAGAAATCAGCCAATCACAGAGTAGCATTTCCAAACATTCCTATTACGTTATCGTGTGCATAAATGTCATCATGTGCATAGAATGATCAATATTTTAAAAAATTAAACACTCTAAATAAAAACATAGCAAAAGGGATAATCCTGTTATTAATTTTGACCTTTGTTTTAATTTGGATAAGTAATTAGGTCATATTACGTGATGTCACTGACCGTGAATATGTCGACAGCGATGCTTCTTTCCAAGCGACTGTTTACTAACTACACATGGACACATATTCTAGTGGTGCAAGTTTTACATGATGTACATTTGTTTTTTAATAAATAATTTCCCGACGTTTAACTAGTCTTAAAGTCACAGATCGGCTGCTACGAAACAGGTCAGTTACGGTCAATCCTGGACCAAACAATTTTTAGAAGGGGAGAAGGGGGGTTGAATATTATATTTAACGAAAATAAAAGTTATTTCCATGTATAGATATTTGTGTGTCTAATCCTTGTGTATGATTTATAATACGTTAATACGTCGTGTGAAGGGTGTCTCTTTTTGTATAAGAGGCATCATTTCTCTCAGTTTATCCTCTCGCTTCGTGGTCCTCTCGCCCAAACTACGCAAGACCCACACAACGTTTAAGTTATAAACGAGAAGCAGTTGAGAGAACCATAGTCACATTTTCTTTATTCTGAATGAAAAGAAGAAAAAAAATGAAATCACATCACAGTGTGATTAAATGTTAAATGCATCATTTAAAATACGACTTTTATTCCTAAACAAATTTAATCGTACTTGGGATGTTGACACGCCAGCTTTCTTTGCAACACCAGCCTCAGAAACCACATCTTCAAGAGTTCAACGTGGTTTACGCAAGTCACAGCGTATGTACGCACTCGCGGCACTCATTGTAACCTGTCTTGCTCTGAAAAGTGATCTCCGTTCATCATTTGAAAATATTGTATCCCAATTAAACTAAGTGACATGTCAATGAAATGACATAAGTAGCACAGAGAAAGACCAGAGTTGTATCTCATTTAAGCAGTAATCCCGACTATCAGTATCCCGATTAGGCGGCCCTGACCCAATCATTGCTATCAAATGGTTTACATGAATGTTGACGTTACCTCCCTGGTCCAGCCTTGGCTTTTATTTTTATTTTTTGTTGGACCATTTTTGCAGGTGCACTGTCTGAAACTTTAGATTTAAATCAAATATGCACAACATGAACAGAAAGCATGATTTAAAAAGAATGATTCCATTAACACATTTAAACAAACCAACAATTGCATTTTCACTACAGGATCATTCCATGGTATTTCTTTCTCTGTAATCTCTGGTCACCCACTGACCCCGTTGGTCCAGTTAGGCCAGTTCAAGCACCAATTTGACCATGACCCCGACCCCATCGAAGACCTCATGCACTGGGGCGTTGCACATGAAAGCGCTTGTGGTCACTAGCTTGTTTTTGGTGTCCACATGAGCCTCTCCTACTTGTTTGTTGATGTGTTTGCAGCCAAGTTCCTTCATCGTGTCAGCTGTCTTTGCATAGGGCCACCTAGAAGATAGGATTAATAATTACACTGTTTATTATACACACACACACACACACACACACACACGAGCCCGCTTGTATCATGCTTGCCATGTTGGCATAATTCGTGATATAAAGGTCATAATATAAACCGAGTTTCAGTACTTTTGCCTATGACAGCACAGTATGAGTGCAAGAAAAAAAGAAAGAATGTTGAATTAAAGAGCAGCGTTTTAAAACTGTACGTTCAGTCGTTCTTCACATTTAATAATGTCGACTGACGATTGTCGACTGATGGTTGTTAGTTGCATTGGAAATTAATTACATCCTGTAGAGACTTAACCCAGCCCAGTCACGCAGCATTTGACATTTTGACAGGCTCCACAAAATGTGACAATAAGCGGGTTTGTGAATTGATATTATGATATTAAGAGAGGTAATTTATTAAAAAAAAAAAACCTATGGTACATAGCGAGTGGTTTTTCAAAAATCGTGATAATAAATGGGGTGTGATAGTAAGCGAGGTGATATAAAACAAGTTAATGTGTGTTTGTGTGTGTGTGTATATATATATATGTACAGTATATGTATGTATATACAGTATTTATTAGCACTGTTATATATTATCAAGATGTAATATTCACAACAAGGTTGCATTTAGTATGCAGCATCAGGGCCTGATTGGAACAAAACACCAGGACCTGTGACAGGTGTTTGGTACAGTGTCAGAGGTGTTTGCTTACCTGAACCTGACATTACTGAATATTTTATATGATGTCATCAATACCACCTTGCTCTATTGTGTATTCAGAGATCATGTGTTAAAACTTGACAAAACAGGGCTCAGTATTTAGTCAGTAATACACAATCTACCAGACCTGCAATTAAATGTGGATTAACAATGCAAATACACTTGATAAATTAAATGTCTCTGGGTATAGTTTAAAATGTTTGGTCTAGCTAAAGTGGAAGTTATTGTATGTATTCAATTGCAGCACTTCAACAGTTAGGTAGGGGTAAGGCTTGGATTTTTTTTTTCTTTCTTATAATGTGATTGATTATTTTTAAAAGGATTAGCAGTATTAGTGAAGAATAAAGAAGACTGCTTTTCCCTAAACCAAAATGTTTGTTTACTTGACGTAACTGTAGAATTCTAACTGAGCGGTTTTAATGTATTGATAAATCACAGCGCCACCTACATTTCACACTCCATGTCATGGCCCACAGTGAGCTCACAGCCAGGCAGGATCTTGGCTGCCAGGACAGGGGAGATGCAGCACAGCCCCAGGGGTTTGCCAGCTTTGTGGAAATCCTTGATGGCTTTCTCCACAGCCGGGTTCAACTCGCAATCCTTCCCCTGCGTCGCCCATGTGCTCAGGTTTTTGGCTACACCGAACCCACCTGAACAAAGCAACTCAATTATTATGTGGCACAAATTACCAGACACGTTATTAATGTTTAGAAAAGCTTTATTTTTTTAAAAAAAAATTTTAAGGAATAGGAGGCTGTTTTGAAGCATCAACCACAAATACTCTAACATCCTCAAAGATGCCACTTGTACTGAAACATTATAGTGCTGAAAAACAACAGCTTGTGGCTCGACTGTCGTCCCTCACTCACCAGGGATGATGAGAGCATCGTTGTCGGCGAGTTTCAGTGTGGCCAGGTCCTGGATGTTTCCGCGGGCGATACGGGCGCTCTCTGTCAACACGTTACGCGACTCCTCTGTCGGCTCCCCCTTTATGTGGTTCACCACGTGCATCTGATCCACATCAGGGGCATAGATGTTCACCTGGAACACAGCACACAAACAGCCACGAGTTACCACGGGCAACAGCAAGTCACTAAAATAATGGTACAGAACAACCCTCACATTGGTGATGATAATTCATTTATAAATTGATTGTTAATGTTAAATGACTGGAAGCCTTGGTGGACTCTGTAAGAAATTAGTTTTGGTGAAACCGATGTACAGTAATCCAACACAATTATCATTATCTTCTTGGGAGACCCCTGACTAATTCTTCTCTTATACCCAGACTGTGATTGCTGGTTTGTGGGAGGTGCTAGCTGGTTAGTGCCTACCTTCGCCTCCGCTCTACTGAGGTGGACAAGGACTGCCGAGGATTCATGGATCTCACTCCCATCGTACACCCCACAGCCAGACAGGATCACAGCTACACACTTTGCCATGGCAACCAGAGCCCTTTCTAAACACAAACACACAGAGAACGCCATATTTATAAGCTATAAAGATTTACTATATGGAAACTGGCTTGTTCCGTCTTTCCCCCACAATAATGCAGTCAGTATAGGGTAGGCTTGAGAAAGGCTCATGAGTAATGTTTGGAAGCTCATAATGAACAGAAAACAATATTGTAAAAGTTTCCCATGCTAAAATTACACATTAAGTTTGCAGTTTGTCATACTCAGTCTATGCAGATACCTGAGTTTGCCATGTATCATACATTTTCCTGCTGTCTTAAACTATACTTTGCATTGCTTTTACCATGATATAAGTCAACTTTGAAATGGGAAACATCACATTAAAATATGCATCTAATTTTTATAATGCGTTCTACAATGCGTTTCAATTACAATCTCAGAGATTGATGCACTGTCAGAAATTCAAATGTAATCATGCATGAGAAAGTGCATGGTATTGAATTCCCAGGCAGTATACATCTATTTTAGACAGATGCACATGTATTTATTTAAAATCAACATTAACTCATTATGTTCAGGCATTTTTTTCAAAATTAAGGCTGCATGCAGTTTGTATACTATACTAAAGCTACTGTATGGCCAAAAACTTTTGCATCACCCTGTAGAATTAACACATTTTGCTTCATAAAGTCAGTTGAAACCTGCTAATAATGTTATGATAACACATTAAATTACATACCGCTTTATAGTTTTCCATACTTAACGAAAAACTGATAAAAATGTTACATTCCAAAATCTAATGTGAATTATTGTACTTTTATTATGGCTTCTGGTAGACTTTTGCAAGATTATTTTGTAGTTTCTTTGATTACATTATATTAAATAAAATATCTAAATAATACCAATGTAGGCATTTTATTTTAATTATGTCTCAATGCTAAAATTCTAGGTGATGCAAAACTTTTGGCTTAGCTGCTGCATACTGTAAACATTCCATAATGTTTTATGCTGTAGTATTTTTACATGTAACCCTACAATAATCAATTAGAAATATACACATACTGCACTTTTATTATTATTATTATTATTATTATTATTATTATTATTATTATTATTATTATTATTATTATTATTATTATACTTTAATCCAAAGTGATTTACAGTAATTAAACAAAATATGAAAATACTGTATATAAGTTACAGGCAATAAAATGCAAAACAAACACATATATACAATAGATTGAAAATTAATATAAATAAAGGAAAGTACAAAAAGATATACATGGGAATTTACAAATAAGTGAGTTTTGAGAACACAGCGGAAAGCAATAAAAGACAGAACAGTCCTGAGGATAACCGGTAGCCGGTTCCACCACAGGGGGAGAAGGGAAGAGAAGGAGCGAGCACGGGAGGAAGGAGAGTGAAGAGGAGGCATAACAAGTCGGTCAGTAGAGGATGAGTGAAGAGAGCGAGAGGGGATATATAGAGACACGAGAGGCTGGCGATAGGAAGGGGCAGTATGAGAAATAGTGCGATGGACATTTCTTTTAACCATAATCCCCTTACCGGTAACTTTCACTTTCCTCTGTTGAATGGCTTGTATAGAGACAGTGATGTTTGGCAGACAGGTTTTAAGATGTTATTTCCTGCTTTTAGAATCTGCAAGGCTAGTCTGCTCCCTGTGGGATATCACTGGTTTATATACCCAGACCAGGTTAGTTGGTCAGGCAAACCCAGTGGGGGTGGAGCCTGTACTGTGTCCTGTTTCCACGCAGGACAGAAAGCAGGGGTGATCTCAGATGCACTCACGTAGGGACGTGACAAAATTATATTTTCCATCGACCCAGTGGCACTGGAACAATTTTTTAAATGGGTGTGTTGAAAGCCATTGAACAAAACTGTAAACCCTGTATATGATGGAAGCCATGCAAAGTCAAGGGGTGATACCACACTCCCAGCACCCCTAGTTCCAGCGCCCTTGCATCGACGACAAAGTTGCAATCGCATTATGAGTAGGAATTAACATATTATTTGAATGTGGATAAATATGTTTGTTTTACATGTTTTTATCTGTGTAGCAGTATTTTATATACAGATTCCTCTATGCCGCTATCTCACTTTTGAAGCGAAACTGATAAGCACCTGCCACCGTAAGTATTAGGAATACATCTTCCAGCTTCGTTACAGCACAGGGATCAAAAGAGAAATATGTAGATCACCAAACCTTAACTCAGTCCTGCAGACAACACAAATTAAATACAAGTTTGAACAAAATGCCTATTTTGCACATTTGCACCAACAGGTAGAATCAAATGTAAGCAAAAATTCCCTGGAGGTTTTCAAAGATATGCTACTTAATTGAACGAAATTGTATTGGAAATCACATGAGGTGATTATTTGAAAGTCTTGCCAGTAACATCTTGCAGACATGAATAGCCATATTCAGGAACAACACTTGAGGGTTAGAGCTTACTCAAGTGTGCCAATGTAATGAATGTTCATATTGAAAATAACTCCTTGGGGGATCTCTGACCATCAAGTGTATTTTTAGATAAGGCAGTAAGTCAAGAAGACAGATGGCTAATGCCTTCATCAAATAATTTGTGATGAAGTGTTGGGATCATGGAGGAATTCATGTTTGCCACTAAATTATTACATAACACACTATTATGACAATTAATTAAAATCTCTCACAGTCTTTTCATCATCTTTCCCCTCGTACTCAATGGGACAAAACAGGATCTTAGATCAGTATTGCCACCCCTAAGAACTGCTCAAATCGGAAGTAAAGAAGTACTTACAAAAACTATTGAAGATCAAAAGAGCACATCTACTGCACCAAATGTTATATAAAAGGGAGCATCATCTCTGAACAATACAAATCTTTCTTTATTTCTCTCCTGGTAACACTGAAAAAGAACAGATTGGCGTAACTTGTAATCTAATCAGAGTAGATATTTGATCTTATCGTCTGGGCATTGCAAAGTGTGCACAACAGCTAGTCCTGTGTTATGTACACCACCTGGGGTGAAACACACAACAAGGGCAAACACCTGGCCTGGGTGATCTCTGCAGGATATTCTGAAGGATACAATTGCAGCCTGTGCACAATGATTTGATAAACCATGCAGAAACACAGCTTGTACATAGACATGTAGGATTAGTGGTACTTAAAGTTGGAATTAAAGCACAATCAGACCTAAGGTACAGTAGGGTAAATGTAGACGTGGAAATGCAGAAATGTGACAGTAAATGTATGTAAATTTGCCCCCAGTGAAATAGTGAAATGAGGTTTGGAAAAAAAACATTTTAGGGCAGCAGTGTTAGAATGTGCATTGTTCAGTCATTAAAATAAACCACTTTACTGAAAAAAAATAAAATGTTTGTTACTGTTGCACTGCAAACATTTAGCAGTGTAATTTGTCATGCTTTACACATGAAGTTCCCTGTTCAACTACTATCCCGTGGACCCACTTTTAAAATGCCCCTGCTCTTCTGCTACTTGCAGCCATTCACTGGACCCTCTGAGTTCATGTCAAGTCAGCACCAGTTGTATGGTGCCGTTCTTGCTGAGATGGCTACTCTGAGTTTCCACACAGGTGGGTGTTTGGGTCCAGGGAACCAGTGGCTTGTACTTGCGTGACATTTCTTGAATATGGAGTAGGCTCTTTTTTTCTTATTTTTTTCTATTTCATGCTATTCTAGAAAAATTCTGGGATGAACCATTCTCTACATGGCACCAAATGAGAGTCTAACACGCTCTGAATTCCTCAAGCCCTAGCCTGTCCCTTTATGGTGTGCAGAATGACCAACGCTGTAGAAAAGGCACAGCAAGTTTGCACAGCACACTGTATATCACATGCCTTATCTGGCTTATCATGCCTATTAATCATGTCTTGTTTGTACCTTCCTTTGTTATTCATTTTTTTAAAGCAGCTGTACTGTACCTTCACAGTAGCAGAAGGACAAAATGTTAGAAGCACATCTACTGTTACAGAAGAGGAAGGCAAATAAAAGTCTTCATTTACAGTGTGGTTTAATAGTCCTTGTACAGCTTACAAGTATGTGCTGACACAGAGGCCAGTGACTGAACTGTGTCTTTGAAAACAGCATTTTATTTTCACGGTTCACGGTCCTTTCCTGGAAGCACCGGAAGAACCAACCCACCCTCAAGCCCGCCCGTGGAAGGGGGCGGAAATGGACATTTGTGGACTTGAGTGTAGGTGGTTGTGTTTTAGGGGAGGGGGTGACCTTGGAATGGCCGGGGAGGCCGCTAGTCACAACGTGGGGAACCCTCGGAGGGGGGGGGGGGGGTGGAAGGGCGGGGGGGGGGGGGGGGGGGGGGGGGGGGGGGATGTGTAAGATGGCAGGCAGGGAGGGGGTTAAAATCCTTCCCTGCAGAAAACATGTAAGAATACACATTTGGGTGTTAATGGGTTAATTGTTTTATTGTTTAGTAATCCCTTGCACCTGGTGTTAATTGTAAATTAGAGCCAGGTGCAGGGTATTTAAAGAATGCAGCCAGTCTGTTCGGCGCTGCTGAGGGGTAGGAACAGAAAGTGTGCTCTGGTTCCGAGCAGTCAAGAGTAAGGTACGGTGTTTGTGACAGGTAAACGGCTTAGCCGTCCTGTAAGGTAGTTAGGTTCCCGTGTGTTTAGTTAGTGCTCAAGAAGGAGCAAGGTGTTTTGTTTATTTTATGTTTATTAAAAGTGCGCGTCAGCACTATAAAAATCCATTTCTGTTTCCTGAGTCCGTTCTTAAAGGAGCAACGAACCATGAGAGTTGCGCATTCTTTGTTACAAAATACATACATAAATAAACACATAAATAAATAAAATTTAACCTGATCCTCAAATGAGCTCAGAATAATTTTGAATCAATTTGTTAATCATGTATGCAATTCAAGTTTTCTTTTTTCCTCCCAAAAAAAGATGAAAAAAAAATTCTACTTGCGCATCATTGACTAATGTATCTAATCATCAGGAAATGTAGGTTCATTGTTATGTAATCCATTTGTTTCTCTTCTGGTAATGTAATGGCATTTTAGTTCAATGTCCTTGTATTGGGTAAGACAAGAGCCACCAACTGTTACAAATCCAGTTCTATGTTATATAACTGCCTGGATTTACTGCTTGCAAAAGTACATAAAGCTTTTCCCAAAAAACTTTAAGCCTTATTGAACATTCATCATTTAACTAAGATTACAAGCAAAATAATTTAGAAACCCATTCAACATCTTTTTTTATGATATGCTGTTATTATAATTTAAGTGTCCTGTAGCTATATGCCCTGTTTCAAATGACTTTTTTAAATGTAACCTCATCGATGAAATCAGCTATGATGAAGAGGACTGAAACCTGAAACCAAACACCTAATTTTACCTGGCGAACTTAAGCAAATGATGTTGCCAAAGCAACTGTACTATCCCGGGAGAAGAGAGCTCAGCTTGGCCTGTTGCCACTGCAGGTTCATCATTGTTCTATAATTAACTTGTTTGTTTCCTAGTTACGCAATGAATTTCCTTGTTCCAGGAAGTGCTAAAAGTGTTACTGTAATCCACCCGCAATAGTAGATTAAATGGAATGACACAGCAACACTCCTAAAGCAAGAGTTATTTTTGTCAACACCTTTCAATGCATCTCTGTGATAATTAACTCATCAATCAAATATTTTTTGTTTGTTTGTTTCCTCCATATTGACATCATTTTCCAATAAGGGCTTCCAACGTGACTTTCTGACTTGCTCTAAGTCCTACAAGGTGTGTGTTAGACGTGAATGCGACCCAGGTTGTCTGCTTGTAGTCCTTCATCTCTCTGCCATTGCTGCACTTATGTCAGGCTATGTTTTAGATTATCAGAAACAGCAACTGTGTTGAATGTTATCACATGAAGCTGCAAAGCCTCCACCTTTATCAGAAACCTGTAACAGTTGTCTCAAAATAAATACACCAGTCTAAATGGTGAGTTCTATATTACAGTACATTGTGTGCTCCTCAGAATGAAACACAGAAACCATAGTTATAATACACTCTGTCATCTATTATTCTATATGGAACATGTGTCCTGTAAAAGACAGGAGATCATAAAGAACCGAAATGGGGAGGCATATTATCATTTGGTTGTGCATAGGTTCAATGTTGAAGTTAAAAATAACATGTTACTAAAGCTGCAGCAAACATTGAATTATGAAATAATCTTGGGGGAGGTGTAACAGGGGGGAGACCTATACTGACTCTTTGGTGTGTGCATGATCCTGCAGGGGGAGCTCAGGAGCCATGAAGGGCCCGTCTCTCAATCATGGCAGTGACACGGGGAGGCTGGGAGAGGGCACGCTCTTTCTCTTTCTCTCTGAGTGGTTGAGAGGCGGGTCTTGAGCGTCGCTTGATCTATAATAATGATGCTCTGCTACTCCTCAGGTGGGCCTTTCTGGGAGAAGGGCAGCAGGACCGCTGGTCAGAGCTAAACAGAGACCCAACAGACTGCCAACGTCGGGAGCTACCAAGCGTTTATGCCGGTGCCAGGATATAACCCAGAACCAGGGAGTAGAGGAGTTCTTTCTTTTATTACAGTGCCACGAGGGAGTGTGGGTAGTTAGTGGGGACAGTTTAGGCATCCCCACACAGTGTTAGACAGAGGAGTAGCGAGCACTCACAGGCTGAAGACCCGAGCTGTATGGGTAGCGACGGTGGGGGAACGCTGCTGTGGCAGCAACCTTTTGTATGTAGTTTTATTATTGTGTTTTATTTTCTCATTTTGCTTTCACATTTTGTTTGGACTATTACTATTACCTGCGTGTGTATGTGCCTTCTCCATTCGCCCCCCCCCCCCCCCCCCCCCCATTCCCCCCCCCCCCCCCCCCCCCCCCCCGTTTACCATAGCTGGTATTCAGGTGAGGTAGCAGTGCAGTGCCACCTTGTGGTGAAATTAATAAAGTATACCCCTGCGGGGTGTTCAAACTTAAAACCTTGTGTTTGTGTTCAGTGAATTCCACCACCCTCTCACAGGAGGATAATCAGAACAGGTGAATATATCATGTTTTCTTTTTTTCACAACGGGTGTGTCATATGTGTTTGGTACTTTAATATTTATGTAGCACAGAGAGAGTATGTACATTTGCCAGTTAGACCCCCCTGTTTATTTATCTCTCCAGAGGCACACTATGGCATATATAATTAGGCAACAACTTGGGTACTTGTTAGGCATGAAGAGCATCTGTAAATGGGGTGTCCTTGACATGATTGGTTAACATCTATCCTGTGGACTCAAAGCACTTTTAAAATACTGCTGCTCTTCTGCTACATGCAGCTGCTCACTGGACCCTCTCCTAGTTTCATGTCAAGTCAGCACCAGTTGTACGGTGGTGTTTTTGCTGGGCTGGCTACTCTGAGTTTCTGCATAGCTGGGTATTTGTGTCCAGGGGATCCGTGGATAGTACTTGAGTGGCATTTCTTGATCAATCATGCAGTTTGGAATTAACTATTTTTGGAGCTACTAGTTCACAACTCCACTTAAAGTGTTAGCTTACCGTACTTAAAATGCTTACCCCGTTTCAGTGATAGAATCTACCTAAACTTAACTTAACACTTTTGTTTAAAAAAATAATAAAATAAGTTAAAAAGTTACCACAGCAATGTTTCGAAGACATTGCTATAGAAACATTTTGTGAGCGTGATGAGCTAGGACATAAAAGATATGTGAAGTGGGGAACAAAATAAGAGTGACACAATACAGGAATGATTTTGATTGAAGAAATCATCCACCACGAAATAGAAATTAGTGGAGTGCAATCAAATGCAATTCCCATTTTTCCTTGTGTATAACATGGGTGTGGGTAAGCTGTGCCATATTAGTTTGAAAGCTTGAATGAATTCCAGTGAAGATGAACAGTTTCTGTTGAAATTACAGTTTCTTCCCAATTCAAGCTTATACTATTCTCTCAGCTGCTGTTTTCATCATTAACAATATCAGCAACATACATTGCTGCTACAGCTGCAAATTCAAAATCGGATAACTGGATAAGTGGTAAGACCTGCTGTACAATTCATTAGGTAAACAATTGAGGTGATAGTAAAGTATAATAAAATGGGTTATATACAGTATGTGGAAATTTTTTTTTGTCTTCTCAAGATGTAAGGCAGATGTACAAACAGAGAGCTCATGTTTCCAGATGTAAGTCTGATACTCATGGACATGGACAGACAGACACCCACGTATATATCCCCAGTCTAATACTCCCATACAACACACATTGCCCATAAGTTTCTTGTCATGTCAATAGACTTTCCTCCCTTGTCTGAACCCCCTCTCATAAAGAAAGATTGACCTAATTTAACATTTCCACGCACCTCCATTCTGAAGAGTTTACCTGGGTGTTTAATGTAAGTGGGCCAATAAATCACCACTAGGGGAAAATCCCAGCTGGGTTAACACTGAGTTAAAGAGCAGGGTTATTTACATACATCACTATTTAGATCATTGAAATAGACTCCTGTGTGTGTTTTGTCTCACTCTTTATTGCCTTTTCTACTTTGATCGTTATGTATTTATCAAACTTACTAACTAATGTTTCAGAAAAAGCACAGAAAAAAATTCTGAACTGAGGTTTAACCTATGGAATAGAGGGATCTGTATTTGACTTTAATGCCCTTTTTGAAAAGTTTTAAAGAAAGACCACATAACTTCTATTTTTATACCAACAAGGTCCCAAGTATCATCATTACATAACCACACAATGCAACATGTATTACCAGTAAAGCAAGAAAAACGTTACTTACAGTATGGGATATGCCTGCCTATTGGTAGGTATTTGCTGAGTTCTCGATACAAGAGCTGCCGATAGGCCCCTTCCTGGGATGACACCCTCGGTCCTGCCTACCGAGGGGTTAAAGCCGTCATTCCACGGAAGCCATTTCTCTTTTTGCATTGAACCCGTGAGGGTGACCGATGCAACCTCACTGGTTGATGGTTTTCTCTTTCAGGGAACCAGGGTTACAGTAAGTAACCTAACATTCCCTTTCAACATCAAAACCACTTAACCCTAGGTTAGCGCAATACATATATTGCACAGTAAGGTCCAAAATGTAGCCAACCCTTTAGTGGCGCGCTCAGCTAATCTTCTAGGTGGGGGTAAGCCAGCACTGTCATTTGCCACAGAGACTGTATCCACAATCCAGTCGCTGTTTTGAGAGGAGCTGTGGTACAAAGGCTGTGAAAGCAGGGTTTGTACAAAATGACCCCCTGCTGCCATCATCCCAAATCCCGTAGCCCACTGACCCGTTTTGCAGAGGTGATAGCCAAGAGGAAAGCTGTCTTCTTAGACAGATGCTTCAACTCTGTGGAGTGTATGGGCTCAAACGGGGCCTTCGTGAGAGCCTCCAGTACAACATCAAGCCTCCATTTGAGAGAACAGCCCTCCTGGGAGGGCGTAACCGCCATACACCTTTAAGAAACCAGGTAGCCAGAAAATGTGCACCCAGAGATATCGATTCTACAGGGCATGGCATGTAAAAACAGTCGCTAAATGCACCATCAATGTGGAAGGTGACCTACCAGCATCAAGCAGTTATTGCAGAAACTGCAAAATAACTGGCATGGCGCAAGAAACTGGGTCATGACTTCTAGTCAGACAAGAATTCTGAAAATACTTCCACTTATAGGAGTACAGCGACCTAGTGGAGTCTACCCTAGCACTCTGCAGTCCAGCGGTCCGTTCAGGGGCAAGACCCATAATTGGAACTTGCCCGGTTCCGGATGCCAGAGACTGCCTCTCGTCTGACTGAGAAGAGCCAGGCAAAGAGGGATCTTCCAGGGCTGGCCTTGTATGAGCTGGCATAGGGTCGAGAAACCAGATTCTCCTGGGCCACCTAGGGTCCACTAGAAGAACTGTTGCTTTCCCTAACTGGACCTTTTGGCCACAAGGGGCCACTAGGAGAATTGTCGCTCTCTCTAAGTTCGCCAATCCAGGAAGTTGCATCGCCCATAGGGACAGCAGATTCTGTTGTGCCCAGTTCAGGAGCCAGAAGAAGATGCTTTGCAACCCCAGGGACCAGAGGCCACCCTGGTGGTTGACATACACCACCACTGACATGGTGTGCGTTCGGACCAGCACGTGTGTTCCTTGCAACACTAGAAGACAGTGCTGGAGAACCAAGAAAACAGCCTGCAGCTCCAGCATATTATGTGCAGGGCTACTCCTCTGCCTTCCCAGACCGCCCTCCAACCCAAATTGGAGGCGTCTGTTGTCACCACTTGGTGAGCTAACACCACTCCCATCCACACACTCTCATGCAGGAGAGAGGGCATTCTCCACCATCGCAGGGTAGCAGAGCATGTGTGAAATACTATCAGTCAATAGCGCCTGTCATGCTTGGAGTGTAAATGAAACCCATAAACCCACGCCCTGCGATCCCTTTGCTCTGCGGAGGGGCTCGGTTGCCTGCCACCGCTGTGGCCTTTAGGCAATGTCTCAGGTCAGCCAGTGAATCCATGGGCACCAGGACCGTCCTTATGAAGGTATGCAACTGTGGGGGAGGAGGGAGGGGCTGCCATCAACTCAACCTACCCTGCACCGGAGCGCCGGTTCCAGACTCTTTTTTTGAGAACCGGTCTATCGTTGGGTTTGATAAACCCTATGTTAAACAACACTTGGAAAACTAAAGGATCCTATACTAATGACTCATATGTTTAATGTAATACAGATATTCATGTGCTAAATGCAAATTCAGGTGTTTTTTTTTTTGTTTTGTTTTATTATCAAATGAAACGCTGGTAAATAGAAAAAGGTTATCGGTAAAATGGCATTCTGTTACATTGCCTCGGTAAGCTTATGAGTAAATGATTGTGGCAAAGTGGCTAGTGGAGGGGAACAGGTATAACGGTGATGCGATGCAGGAGTGACAGGCAGACAACAGTTTCCAGTGAAAAGGTGCTTTTATTTATAATCCAGGTCTGGTGACCGTTAAATAATAAATCCCCGGCTATACACAACAATGTGTAAAGCACGGGGATAGCAATAACACAGACACAGTCCCGAACAAAACGAACACACGGTCACCAGTCCTGGGTGAGTGCAGACGTGCTTGTGGTGGGTGAAGACACTGTATTTCGTGACGGTTCCGTGCAGTGGTGATCCGGATTGTGCTGACCCTGGTCGACAGCTCCGGACCGGTGAGTTAACTGTCTGGTGGTGCAAAACGCAGACAATTACAAACAAACACAACAATACACAACACGTAATTCTCTGCAACAACGAGAGCTCCTCTCTCGCTCCTTCTCTCTCCGAACATTTACCCAAACGAAGGAAAAGACCAGCGTTACCCTGGCCCCTATATGTAATCCCGCATGATATCGAGATAAACGGTTGCAGCTGCCTTATTACTTGCAGCTGTCTCTCGTTTATCTCTCAAATCAATACGGTCTTACAACAGAGTCGCGCTTCCATCCAGGCTGACCCACTTCCCTGACCCGGAAACGAACTGTCAGGCCAGCCCTTCCAGATACTTCTCCTCCCGTTCTTTAGCGCCCTCACAGGTCGGGAGGAAGATTTATCACCAGAACTCATCTTTCTGTCACATATCCCACCGCTCAGAGTGGAGCCGAAGGAACACTCGGCTAAATCTACCTTTCCCATTACTCCCCCCTCCCGGGAAAAATAATCCGCATTTTGGTGGTCTTTCCCCGCACGGTGTACCATGTGGTACATGAAGGGCTGCAATGCCAGATACCACCGAGTTATCCGGGCATTGCTGTCCTTCATTGTGCTTAACCACTTGAGTGGGGCGTGGTCTGTGACCAGATCGAATGAGTGTCCCAGCAGGTAGTATCGTAAAGAGTGAGTAGCCCATTTAATGGCCAAACACTCTTTTTCGACTACGGAGTAGTTGCGTTCCCGAGGTAACATTTTTTTACTGAGGTATAATATCGGGTGCTCTACTCCAGCTACTTTTTGGGACAAGACTGCACCCAAACCTACATTCGATGCGTCGGTGTGGAGGATGAATCTCTTGGTGAAATCTGGAGTAATAAGAGTGGGGGCCTGGCAAAGTGTACGCTTAATAGTATCAAACGCTCCCTGACACTCAGCTGACCATTTAATTAAATTTGGAGCACTCTTTTTGGTGAGGTCGACTAACGGGTTAACCACTGTGGCGTACTCGGGGATGAAGCGGCGGTAATAACCGGCTAAGCCCAGTAGTGACCTCACCTGAGTCTTGGTTTTGGGGATCGCTGCATCAACCAAAGCCTGGATTTTGGTGACTACAGGTCTCACCCTTCCATTCCCCATTAAAAATCCCAAATATTGAGTCTCTGTTTTGGCAAACGCACATTTCCTCAAGTTAGCTGTCAGCCGGGCTGCCCTTAGAGACTGAAGAACGGCTGCAACCCTAGCCAAATGCTCTCGCCAGGTGGAGCTGTATATCACCACGTCATCAATATACGCTGCTGCATATTCATGATGTGGGCGTAAAACCTGATCCATCAGTCTCTGAAAGGCAGCGGGCGCACCATGTAGCCCAAACGGCATGGTTTTAAAGTGGAACAGCCCTTCTGGTGTTGAAAATGCGGTTTTCTCTCTGGAGCTGCGGGTTAAAGGGATTTGCCAGTATCCCTTCGTCAGGTCCAGAGTGGAAATAAACCTCGCTTTTCCCAGTCTGTCTAAAAGTTCGTCGACCCGAGGCATGGGATATGCATCGAACTTAGCAATAGCGTTCACCTTTCTGAAATCCACACAGAAGCGGTTGGTGCCGTCTTTCTTAGCCACTATGACGATCGGACTGCACCACTCGCTCCTGGAAGGCTCAATCACCCCAAGCTCGAGCATATCCCATACCTCTTTGCGAACGCCACTTCGTCGACTTTCCGGGATCCGGTACGGCCTCTCTCGCACTGTGACACCTGGTGGAGAGATAATGTCATATTCAACTAAGTTTGTCCTGCCGGGCACGTCAGAAAAAACATCGCTGAACTCCTCAATAAGCTTACGCAGCTCTCTTTGCTGATCCGGAACCAATTGTTCCCCCATAGAAATCGCTCTTGTGCTCGGGGTCTCTGAACAGGGACCTAAATCATCCTCCATATTGCCTGGGGCTATAAATAAGACCTCCCTTGCCTGCCAGGGCTTTAATAAATTGACATGATAAATTTCACGTTCATTTCGGCGATCGGGCTGTCTAATTTCATAATTTACTTTCCCTATAGCCCGAATCACCTCATACGGCCCCTGCCATTTAGCACACAGTTTCGATTCAGATGAGGGAAGTAGCAGCATTACCTTGTCCCCTGGTCGAAAGGTTCGAATCCGTGCATTTTTGTTGTAATGCTGCTGTTGTCGGTGCTGAGCCGATCTGAGGTTGTCTTGGGCCAAACGACCGACCAAATCCAGCCGATCTCGTAGTAGGAGCACATACTTCACTACATTTTTAGACGAGCCTTTGTGCTCCTCCCACCCCTCCCTCAGCAGGTCGAGAATGCCGCGAGGCTGCCGGCCGTACAGGAGCTCAAAGGGGGAGAACCCCGTTGAACTCTGCGGCACTTCTCTCACCGCAAAAAGGAGGTAGGGAAGAAGCGATGCCCAATGTTTCTGCTCCTGTGTTACAAATCGCCTCAGCATCGACTTTAAGGTCTGATTAAAACGTTCAACCAAACCGTCCGATTGTGGATGATAAACGGACGTCCTGATGGGACGTATTTTTAATATTTTGTACACCTGCTGTAACGTATTGGACAAAAAATTGGTTCCGTGATCCGTCAAAATCTCCTTGGGGATCCCTACTCTAGCCATAATGTGCGCTAACTCGGTGGCTATTGCAGCTGCACTAGTGGACCTCAATGGAACTGCCTCTGGGTATCGCGTTGCATAATCCACCACTACTAATATATGCGTATACCCAGAGTCAGAAGGTAGCAAAGGGCCCATTATGTCCATTGCAATGCGCTCAAACGGAGTGGAAATAATCGGCAGTGGGACCAAAGGAGCGGGGCGCACTCGACCTGGCGCTACTCGCTGGCAGTCTGGGCATGTGGCTACATATTTCGACACATCAGTATGAAGACCGAGCCAATAGAATCGAGCCAATATTCGCTCCCTCGTCTTCTCGGCTCCGAGGTGCCCCGCAAAAGGGATATCATGCGCCAGCCTCATGACCTCGGTCCGACAAGACGGGGGAACCAATAATTGTGTTACAGGCTGTCCTGTGCCCGCGGCTAGGTTTACCCTATATAGTAATTGCCCCTTTATACTGAAATGTGGATATACTAGCGGCCCAGCGCCATCAACATCCTTACCTTCAATGGACCGGACCTGCCCCCAAGCGTGCACCAGTGACGGGTCGTTCTTTTGGCCCCACACTAGGTCCGCGCTTGAGTACCACGGGTCCGGTATATTGAGAGGGGCTGGAATAACCTCTGCCCTAGTCGGCCCAGTAACCTCGCTCTCTCGGTCGCACTGCGTTCCCACTCCCTTCGACTGGCGTTTGTTACCATTACAGCACTCTCCCACCAGACCCCAGCCTTGTCTCAAAGACGCTCCCTCCCATTTCGCGGTCCGTCTCTCCTTATTTGTTTTTCTAGGACGGAACAGAGGGGAAAACATTTCAGGATGAAAAGGAAACACATCACCAATCCGTTCCTTTTTCCCTTTTTCTGCCACGTTTACGTGTGTGGCTGAGACTGCCATTATTTGCACCAATTCTTTGAATTTTGGCCAGTCTCGGCCCAGAATAACTGGGTGCGGCAACCTTTCCGCCACCCCGACTACAAGGTGACGTTTTATCGGTCCTACCGATAAATATACTTTTAGGGTGGGGTATGCCGCCGTGTCTCCATGGATACAGGAGATGGCCACCTGACCTTGTGGCCGCCACGACATACCGCCCAAGAGAGCTGTCCTGATCAAGGTCTGCTCACACCCTGTGTCCACTAACGCGTGGGTTTTCACATTCCCTAAAACCACGTCAATCAGACAGGGCCCCTCCCAACCGTTTTCCCCCTGCTTACCCGTTCCAGGTGTCCAGTTGCATGCAGCCACGTCACACTCCATAGCAGCGGGGCATGACCTGGCCCTATGTCCTGGCTGGTTACACCTAAAACAGAGTGGAGGGACAGAGGGGGCATAGGTTAAATATCTGTCCCGCTGCTGGTAGGGCAACGGGGCAGGGGCAACACCTCTACCCCAGCTGGGGGCCATCCTCGGTCTCCATGGGGGGGAGGCAAGGGGGCCCAACGGGGTCGGCGGTCTGGGAGGTCTGGGTGCCGGGACCGAGGGTGATGGTGGTGGTGTTGGAGGAGAGGGAGGGAGAGGTTGGTTCCTGAGCAGGGCAGGGGCTGACAGGATCCCGACCCGGGCTGACGTCAAAGAGTCCTCAAAATCTTCGGCCAATTTGACCGCCTCCTCCAGGGTGTCAGGGTTGTGGCGCCGTACCCACGCCTGAGTTTCGGCGCCGACCACATGGCAGAATTGTTCCACCACAATGGCTTCCCCCATTTGTTGAGCGGTCTTCTTCTCTGGGGTCAGCCAATGGACCATGTGGTCGCACAACCGCTGTGCCACCACCCTGGGGCGTGTCTCCGGGGCTCTCCGGTACTCGCGGAACCGCGTCCGGTGGGTCTCCGCGGTGATGTTGAGACGACGGAGGATAGCCTGCTTGACTAGGTCATAGTCAGTGGCGTACTGGTCGCTCAGGGCTTGGTAAGCTGCCTGCGCTTCCCCGATCAGGCAAGGTCCTAGCTGGCTTGCCCAGAACTCCCGAGGCCATCCCGCCGCGGTTGCCAGCCGCTCGAACGCCACCAAAAATGCCTCCGGATCATCCTCCGCCGTCATTTTCATGGCCCGTGCCTTCGGGGCCGACATCAATGATGTTCCGGTAGGGGTCGCTCCTGCAGCAACGATCAGCCCTACCCGTTCAATGAGCGCCGTATAGCGCTCCTCCCTCCGTCTCTCCTCTGCATCCCGTCTGGTCTCCAGTGCCTGCAGCAACTCCGCCAGCGCGTTGCGGTCCATAGTCCCGTGTTCTGACACCACGTGTGGCAAAGTGGCTAGTGGAGGGGAACAGGTATAACGGTGATGCGATGCAGGAGTGACAGGCAGACAACAGTTTCCAGTGAAAAGGTGCTTTTATTTATAATCCAGGTCTGGTGACCGTTAAATAATAAATCCCCGGCTATACACAACAATGTGTAAAGCACGGGGATAGCAATAACACGGACACAGTCCCGAACAAAACGAACACACGGTCACCAGTCCTGGGTGAGTGCAGACGTGCTTGTGGTGGGTGAAGACACTGTATTTCGTGACGGTTCCGTGCAGTGGTGATCCGGATTGTGCTGACCCTGGTCGACAGCTCCGGACCGGTGAGTTAACTGTCTGGTGGTGCAAAACGCAGACAATTACAAACAAACACAACAATACACAACACGTAATTCTCTGCAACAACGAGAGCTCCTCTCTCGCTCCTTCTCTCTCCGAACATTTACCCAAACGAAGGAAAAGACCAGCGTTACCCTGGCCCCTATATGTAATCCCGCATGATATCGAGATAAACGGTTGCAGCTGCCTTATTACTTGCAGCTGTCTCTCGTTTATCTCTCAAATCAATACGGTCTTACAACAGAGTCGCGCTTCCATCCAGGCTGACCCACTTCCCTGACCCGGAAACGAACTGTCAGGCCAGCCCTTCCAGATGCTTCTCCTCCCGTTCTTTAGCGCCCTCACAGGTTGGGAGGAAGATTTATCACCAGAACTCATCTTTCCGTCACAATGATATATATGGAATGATATATTATCAGAACAGAAACAACAAACAAATGCACTGATTACTGGAATATACTTGTGTTGAGTACAGTTTACATTGCCTCTGTAAGTTTATGATGAGATGCATTCAGGGGGGAAGGACACACACAGGTGAAGGCATGCAGGACTCTCCATTACTCTTCTTTTACAGTATTTCCTCACACACCCTTCTAGTATTACATACGTGCTGACCTGCTACAGTCTCTGCCTGATTCCAAAATCCACTTTCTAGACACTTGCCAACAAGTTTGACAGAGATTTTTGCATGCTGACTTTCCACATTGTGCACATTTTTTCTTAAGTAAAGAGCCTGAGACCATTTGGAAAATAAACACAAAAAAAAAAAAAAATCCCCTAGACATTTCCCTTACCCACCCTTTCTTTCATTATCACCATTTCATTACACTTGTATCCTTCCTTTTCTTTCAATTTGCATCATATCTGTGTTATTTATTTACTTATTTTAGTTTATGTTTCCTTTAAACTTTATGCACTTCTCACATTGCTCCACAAACTAGACGCCCCTGTTAGATCATTTGTGCATCGTGATTGGGGAGGGCTTGTTCAATCTTCTGTTTTAAAAAGCCACCAGGACGTAATGACTAAAATTATTTAATGTACGCAAAGTGAACCTAAGCAACAAGGAGAATACAAGTTAACGCTCTGTGGCAGGCTGGCGAGTGGATAGAGGCCCAGAGACAGACTGCAGTTCAAAAAAATAACTATTTTATTATAAACACAAATGAAAGGGCACAAGGGCCAAAACAAAGCAATTTAAACACCAAAAAGATAAAAAGCAAAACTTACAAAAATAACAGTTTCCAGGCTGGGCAATGCCTTCACTGGATTCAAGTTTTCCAAACAACCAAAAAAACCAACCTGCTTCCTCAGCTCCCTCTTCCAAATGAGAAGCAGAGGCCTCCTTTTATATCAGGTGGCTGGGCGCTGATTGATCGTTAATCAACCTAATCAACTAATCAACCCCAGCCACCTGAACATAATAAACCCAGGCAGGCAGGGGAAGTTAACCCCATCCCTGCCAATTTAAAGGGCAGAGCTTTGCTCTGCCACACGCTCTCTTTTATATTATGGGATCTATTTTAAAAATGTAAATCTAGATTTTTCATGACTTTGTCACACTGTATTTGTAATGTTAAATCTGTAAGTAAATCCCAGCTGGGTTACACTGAGTTAAAGAGCAGGGGTATTTACATACATCACTCTTTAGATCATTGAAATAAACTCCTGTGTTTGTTTTGTCACATTTGATTGCTTTTTCTGCACAATGGTACAAAATGGTGTACCTGCTGGCACATGCAAACAGTTTTTTTGGTGATCACTACATTTATCGGTTTTCTTTTTCCAGTTTGAACAGCCACTTGTACAAATGTTTCCTCTGCACATACTACACATAGATAAATCATAGGCTATGCCAGTAGCCCCAGTAAGAAAAAAATGTAACCCCACTTCTTTGCTTTCATAAGTTTAATTCTGTTTATGTTTTTTTTGTTCAACTTTCCACGGAGTGGTTCAAGCAGTTCCCGTGGTTTGATAACACAATTAGTATTGCCTTGTGGTATTTTAGATTTGTCAGTGAAGTAGAGGTTTTGCTTGACATTCTTCCACTGATGAAGTGACATAACATCAGCTGCCTGAGGTATATAGTATTTTAATATGCAGTACTTCCTTTACCCAGGCATACCAATGAAGGACATGAGTAACCCTAAAATGTATTTTAAGTAAAAACATGTTGACCAATCGCTCATTTCCTTGTGTAATTGGAATGAGTCATGCTTATTTGACAATACCACTGTAGGCTGAGTCACTGGGGGAAGGTAATATGTATTCTTTGATTTGTATTCTGAAATATTTTGCAATTTTACCCATACGTATGGTAGGGTCAGGAGGTGGGGTTACCTGCACAGGTATATATTGTGCTCATTTTCTTCTTACGAGATAGACTAGAGGTAATTTTAAGCCTTGTGTAAGCCTGCTTAAAAGAAGTAGTGAAGCCTGTATTACCCTGATTTTCATAATTTATTTTGTTTCCTAGTTTTTACCTGTATATATAGCTGAAGTTCTTGAGTCCTGAATTCTCCTCTAAGACCATCAACCAGACTCCGAAACGCGAAACACAGAAAGTGAGCTTGCAGCTGTACCACCAATTCTACACAACGATGACCCCCTCCCTGGCTGAACTGTCTGAGAACTACTGGAAGCATGGCTTTCTAACAGGAGTGCCAGTGCTAGGCCCAGAAGAGCTGGAAAGAGCTACAGAGGGCTTCAGTAGACTGGAGAGGGAGTTCGGTGAGTATATGCCTAGGAGATTGTTTGGTTGTACAACTGGAATAGATATAAAGTCTCTTAATTTGCCATGGCTTGTATCAATGCACTGCTGAGTGCCTGTCCTCATCTCTATTACCTACTCTCTCCACTGTAGGTTTGGAGTATGCCCAGTACAGTCTTCATAACGTGCACTTGAAGTACCGCTGGGTGATGTCTCTGGCCACCCATCCCAAGGTGCTGGAGCTAATCAAGGGGATCCTGGGACCAAACGTCATCCTCCTTGATTCACGCTTCATCTGCAAATACCCGATCAAACAGAAGAGCCCCTCAGCTGACTGTGAAAGTCAGAAGCCTGTGCTTCCCTATGTTGCCTGGCACCAGGACATCAGGTCAGTAATGTAGGACAGCAATGCCTCATTTTAAACACATACTGTACAAAGCTGTTTTATAGCCAGACATTTTGAAGACAACTTGGAATGAAATGCATTCATTGCAGTAATAATGGGCCTAAAGATTTTGTTTCATACCCACCAGGGGGCGATATTGTGCATTATGTATAGGGCGCATATGTGACCAGGTCCCTTTATACACATACAGTACATGTACACTGTCAGATATAAACTTCTTTCCACATTCCCTTTAAAACTTTTGAGGTTTCTTTATAGCAATCCTGTTTATTGCACCTTTGATTAAATGTCTTCATAAAACACTGACATAATGAAGGTGCTGTATTGTTTATTGAATCAACCTCAAGCAAGTGCATGCCCAAAGCTTATAGCTCCTGTATTTTTTTTTTTTTTTTTTATCACAGTTCAACTGGAAGTTTGTCTAGCATTAGAAAAAAGGTAAAACAAGAAAGTAAGAGGGTGTTTATTTAATAGTTGCACTAATTACACAAGCACTGGACTTCAAGGGGGCTTGTTAATGCAATGATGCTGGGAGGAGGGGTTCTTGTGATACTGGAGATGATGCTTAAATCATCACTGACCCAGAGTGTGATTTTGAATGGCAGGTACTGGGGTTTTGAGGGGGGTTCAGTGGCTTCGGTGTGGCTGGCCCTGGACGACGTAGACAGAGAGAATGGAGTCCTGCAGGTCATCCCAGGTACTGTGACTCACACCTTTTCTTCTTGCATTTATTGTGTATTGATACTTATTTAGATGTATCTTGCTGCTTTTTCACATTTAAATATTGCTCATATGTATTTATCTCTCTCTAGCTGCTGCCAGGGTCTTTATATACCTGGTTAACAAATTAAAATAAACATATATTTCATCAAAATTTTGAACATGTTTTTAGATTTTATGACTGAATCTTAAACTGCAGTCTAATCGATCAACTTTAACGGTACAAAAACCGGTGTTCAGTTTAAAACAATTTCAATGTCTTTAAATGAAACTTAATTCCATTATATCTTTTAGGAAGTCACCGTCAAGGTCTCCTCCCCCACATCACCTCACCCAACCCAGGGAACATGCTGACAGCCAATCAGGAGATCCCAGAACACCTCTTCAACACGAGTGAGGCTGTGGAGTGCCCTCTGCAGATCGGACAAATGTCTGTAAGTAACTTCTATAATAACACCTGAGAAGTGGCCTGGCTCAGTGAAATTGTACTTCAAGAGTGTTGTTGTGCTTTTGAATATTTTAGTTTTTGTATATTTTTATTTATTTGGTATCAAAAGAAAGCTTTCCATCTCAGGAACAATAACTGTCCACCTGTATGCTGGCAATTGTGACCTCCACTTTGAAACAGTGCATCAAAACCAAAAAAGTTCATCCTTGAGAAATTCCAAACCGTTCTATGTTCTAACAGGAGATCATACAATAAATAATCTCCCAAACTCCATCAATCATGATTATTGAACTAAACAGTTTTTGTTGTGTTTTTTAAATGTGATAAATATTGGATACTCAATAAAAAGGAGTTAAATTCACAAGCAAACTGCAAGAACCAGTTGTCATCAGTCATGGCTCCTGTCAGCACGAGAGGGCACTCTACTCACTCTAATACCCTATATCCCAGATCCACGATGGTCTGACAGTCCATGCCAGTGAGCCCAACTTGTCCACTCGGAGGCGCTGTGGGTTCGTTATCCGCTATGTGCCAACCTCTGCCTATCCTGTTCAGGTAAGCACATCACCTTTCAGTGGGGAGAGAGGGGTCAACCTGAGCTTGCCAAAGGACAGCTTAAAAATTTAGGAGGCACTTAAATATCTTCAAAATGAGATATAACCTACTGATACTTTTTGTTAAACACAGGCTGCATTACTTGGGGGGTGGGAGGACACAATATTGCTTTTAGAATGAGGAAATACAATTTCCTCATTAGTTTAGACTAACATTTTTGAAAAAAAAAAAACTAAAAATGACATCCTTGCATTCTCACGTCTGCGCTGAACACATTAACACAAGATTCAAACCCATATGTAAAAGGCAATGAATTATCCAACTGCATTCACAATCTTTTTAAAAATGGTTTGAAAACCTTTCTTTTTTTTCTTTCTTATAGGACCCAGATCGTCCTCGCACCTTTAACGCTACAGTCCTAGTCTCTGGTGTTGATGAGTACCATCACTTTCCAAACAATACCCCCAATTTTCAGTGAGGTGCAATGCAGACCATGGGGCCTGTTTTAAAACAGTTATGGAGTATTTAAATGGTTTGAGCCCTCTCTTAAATTCAAAGCTTCATGGTCTGAAACAGATGTTCTTTGTAGTGCTCAAAATCATGTTAGTTCCTTAAAATACCTGGGAGAGAACATGTGACGTCTCTCAGAGAGGTGGGGAAAAAATACTTGAAAGAGAGGGACACTGGATTTATAAATCAGATACACTAAAGCCGAAAGGTCTAAATGATGAACTTTATTTAAAGTATTTTTGTAACATCCTAGTTACAAAACTCATGTTTTGTTATTTTCTAACTGTGACATGAGAACACATTTATCTGTTTTTTTAAATATTAAAGCAACTATTTTGATAAATAACTGCAAAATGTATAATTGAAAACTATACTACTGTATGTCCTAACTGTGATGTGGATTGACCCAATGAATTGGTTTTCTTCATTGTTTACAAGCTTTTAAATCATTAAAAAAGATATTTTGACTTAAAATAAAATGTGAATTGTGTAATTTATAATAGTACTTTGTTCTAATTGTGATATGAATTGACTAACAAAAAGTTAATTTAACCCTTTGCAGTCCAAATATTTTGACCCTGTCAGGCTGATCAGGTCTTATTTAATTCTGGGGAACAAAATAACACTTTAGACCATGTGCTGTTCAAATTTATTTACATAAAACATGTTTAAAATCACTATATAATAAAAGTGATACTCTGAGGAAACAACATGGAACTAATTTTTTTAACCAAAAGCAAGTTTTTATTGTTTTTTTTTACTATTTACATGAGGGGATGTAGCAATTAAGTGGTAATTAATGTGCAGGTGTAGAGCAGGTGCAGTGTCGGTGCAGTAATCCAATAATGAAAGGCAGACAACAAAGTACTGGTGAAATGGTTTCTGTTTTATTTCGTAATCCAAAAGGGTCTGATGACCAAACAGTAAACAAAAGGAGGGCTGGCAATACACAGCGATGCATATTGCACAGGGAATAACTATTGCTTGCCATCCCGTAAATAATAAACAATAATTCAGTATATGTACACAAAATCTAAACATGGTCATAAGTCCAAAGTAAGTGCCATAGTGCTTGTGGTGAATTGCAAGTTATCCATGATACAATGTGAATAGTTGTCCTGGTTTTGTGCTGGCCTTAAGCGACAGCTTCGGATCTTGTTAGCCGTCTAATCTAATAACAAACAAAACATATTAAAGACAAGACAGGCAAAACAAACAAAACACTCACGGTCGTTTCACAATTAGTCCTTCTGGTTTCAGCGTAACCATAATAAGGAACAGATCACCTTGCTACGTCCTCTTATATACCGTAACCATGACCCTTTGGTTAACGAGTGCAACCGCTTCTCCAATCAGCAGCTGCCAAATCGTTTCCCTTCCAGGTCGATGATTTAGTGTACCGTAGCTCCGTCCCCTTTCTAGTCCCAACTTCCACATACCAAATGAATTGTCGGGCCATCCAGTCCAGGACACTCTGTTCCCTTTATACAGAGCCCTCACAGGTCTGGGGAGAAATCTACACCAATAATCATTATATCTCTGTCACAGGGGAACATTTTAAAAAAAATAAAAAACCTTTAAAAAAATTAAAAAATTAATCCCTAACAAAGAAATCAAGTAAAAAAATAACCAAAAACAATTTTATGTATTTTATAACTATTTATTAAAATACAAAATACAAAAAAACAAAAGAAAGTGCACATATTTGAACCAACAACAATTATAGAACAAATATAATGTACAGATTTACCTGTAAGTATCCAATGTGTGATACATCTATCTATCATACAACTATCTGATCATGCTGCAGCCCTGAAAATATTTTGAGCGCTACACAAATTGAATAAGAATGCAAGAAAAATGAGAAACTAGAGAAACTAAAAAAAACATGTACAATTAATTATAGCAAATAACGTAAATCTGACTGGGCATAATAAGGCTACACTTATCTCAGGTTTTGATAACACTGAAATGTTTATGTAACAAATTATGTTGTACAGTTGGAATTATTCATTGTGCTGTTGTTATTATTAGTAATGATATTAGTAGTAGTATTCTTAGTAGTCACAGTTATAATAGTAGTGGTAGTAGTATTTAATTGTTTCCTTCAACAACCTCGCCAAGTAACACAGTTGGTACAATATGTGTCCCCTTATTCATCTTTTGTTAGATAACATCTAGCATCCTGCTTGGTCGTGTTTTGGGCCTTTACCATCTGCCAAATAAGATGACTGTGTTATATACAGCACTCGATCAGCACATACCCTATTGAGCCACTGAAGGTTTGCAACCCACTAACATTGACTTTAAGAATTCCACAATGTCTGTATTGACATAGATCACAGCTGTACTACAACAGACAGTGTTGTCAAATAGACTGGATGATAAACATCTCATAGAAACGGTCTGTCTACTCAAAGCTTATGTTTCCTGTACCAAAGAAAAACATGAGCAGACATTCAGGGAATTACATCAGATTGTTGCTGCCAGGCTCTCGGTAAACAGTGTGAGCTGGTCACCAAGGAAACCCATGTCTGATGGAAATCATTTCAATAGAGCATATTGAAATAGGGCCCTGCTATTATGTAATATTATAAATAAAAATACATGCTTTTTAGTTACTTAGCAATTTACATTGTCATGTGATCAACAGCAATGCATAAGCACCGTCATTGCAATGACTGTGTACTATATTTGAGTATATGGGCATCCTTATTTGCATAACCCATCTGTATAATGGCACCACAGTGGGAAATGTTTTTGGTCAGATAAATGTCCCTGCTAGGGCCTGGAGAGGAGTCTCAGTCTACCAAGAGTAAAAACTAAAAATTAGGTTCTTTATTTGTAATTTGAAGATCAGTTTAATTTCAGTGTTAAATGTAAAAAGTCTCAGAGTTTGGAGTATCATATCTGGTAAAGGGAGGAGTAATATTAGGATGCAAATACATAATGCAAGACTGCCACCTATTGGATTGGTTGATATATAGTTTGACAGAGCATAGCTGATAAAGAAACCTGTTAACATTAAGGACCTCCTGGCATATATTAAAAAATTAATATATATATATATATATATATATATATATATATATATATATATATATATATATATATATATATATATATATATATATATATTGATCTTGTTGTATTTTTGGCAACTTCGAGCTAAATTGATAAATTTAAAGTTGGGCCTCCCACCTGCCCAGTCAGGGTGCTCATGATGTCATGTTGCTTCTTTCTAAATGTACTCTTGGAAGTTAGACTACCCAGTTGTGGCTGAAACTGTTATAAAAATTCACTGCGGTACCCAATGGTAGAAGCATGGTAAAATGTGTTGTGAAACAGAGAGTTATGGTAAAGCACAGTACAAAAACATGGGTATCAGTGGTAAGACACAGGGAAACAGCCAACATACCATGCAAATACCTACTAAACATCTAAAGGTAAGCTACCTGGAGAAGTTGCTGCCTTGTGTATTTAAAAAGTGCTTGTATACAGGCTCATGCTGACTGTTTGTAAAGACTGTTTTCAAGGGCAAAGTTTCATGCAATGGCCTTAATATAAATGATGCTGATAGTGACATAACAATGATGTTATTGGTCTCTAGGTTCGTAAATGCTAAGAGTTTCGTTCGGAGTTCATAAACTTGTTATAAAAATCTATTGTGCACATTTAAAATAAAATGAAGAAAAACACCTCCCTACGTTACCAAATCAAAAGGTTGAACAGAGATAATCAAGTCTTTAAAATACATTATCTTATTACATTAGTACTAACAACATGATCACCTTATTATAGACAAGGATTTTTTGTTTATTTTTCAAAGGTTTTTTTTTTGCATATAGGATAAAGTGTTAAATGGATGCCTTCTAAATTTCATTCATATTCTTACCTATTTAACCCTAATAATAGTTCACTATTGTTAATTTTGCTTCTCATTATATACCAGGCTTACAAATACATGTCTTTAAATCACTGATAAAAAGTTTAAAAAGATTCATTGAAGTTGACTTTCTAAAGTGAGGATGTTTTAGAAATGAGCACTAGGTGCTGTGAACTGTCATTTTGCCCTCTGCAACTGCAAGTTGATAAAGTTAAAGTCGTTATAGAAAATCCCACATGTTTCAGAGGGGGTTGGAATTACAGCTGACCACAAGTGGTCCTTTCCAAATAACCTCAATGCAGAAATTCAGTCTTTTCAGAATGGGAGCAAATATTAGTTCATAAAACTGATAAATAATCTAATCAGAAGCAGAAGTAATAAATGATAGGGGACACATACCATATTTTAAATAGGCATTCACTTAAATATTAAGAGCATATAAAGAATTGCTGTAATAATAGCTGAGTAGCGTTTCACCTTCATAGAGGTCAAGTGAAGGTCACACAATCTCAATTATAATGTCAGTCCCCTTTTTATGCATATAAAAATATACCAGAGAGACAGACAGTTTTAAAGTTTTTTTATTTATATATTCATAGATGATTTGGTAGTTGTATCAGTCCAGAGATGATAGACAAAAAGAAGGTGTGTACCTTTTTATTAATATGTAAACATCAATCTCTTTCCTACTTTCACCTGAAGAAGAGACATTTGAGGTCTTGAAAGCTGGTGATTAATTGTCATTTAGTCCAGTAAAAAGTATCACATCTCATTCTATTTGTCTAGTTATTTATTGAAACACAAAGATTTTGTTCTATTATATACACACACTGAATAAGAAGCATGATATCTCACAGTAAAACAAACATGAGCATATACTGTAGTACCATCTAATGCTACTATACAATAGTTGCCTTGTAATTACACTGTAGTTTAAGACCATGCTACTGTAGCTATGCTACATCTCTCTCCAGACAGTGGCATGGTATCTCTGCACCCCCCAAACACAAGAAACCCCCTTTTGGTCCAGCTAGGCCAGTTTCAGCACCTCTTCAACCATGACCCCGATGCCATCGAAGACCTCGTGTACTGGGGCGTTGCACATGAAAGCACTGGTGGTCACTAGCTTGTTTTTGGCATCCACGTGAGCCTCTTTTACATGCTTGTTAACGTGTTTGCAGCCAAGCCCCTTCAGCACATCGGCTGTATTTGCATTGGGCCACCTAGAGGATAGGAGGAATAGTTTATAAACATGTATTTTTATTACAACTTCTGCAAGCTAAAACTTTATTACCCCATTCATGAATGCTAAAAAATAGAACAGTTGCTCTTACATGTCACACTCCTTGTCATGACCCACAGTGAGCTCACAGCCAGGCAGGATCTTGGCTGCCAGGACAGGGGAGATGCAGCACAGCCCCAGGGGTTTGCCAGCTTTGTGGAAATCCTTGATGGCTTTCTCCACAGCCGGGTTCACCTTGCAGTCCTTTCCCTGAGTCGCCCATGTGCTCAGGTTCTTGGCTACACCAAACCCACCTGAAAAAAGCAACTCAATTATTATGTGGAACAAATGTGGCACAGTCTCAAGGGATAAACTAGGTTAGGTTAGGTGCAATCCCAGCTTCTATCATTGTGCTCATCCATGCCTTCATGTAGAATGGTAACTTTACACTTACTGATAGTCAGTGAAAGTACCTCAAAGCAATGTGTTATCTGTTACAGCAGTGTGTATATAACTGTGAATGTGTCTACTACTAATATTGATAACGATCTGGCCAACTGATACATAAAATATACTGAGAACTAACAGCAACTCATTTTGATAGGTGCACAACATGTTTGTGTGTGTATGCATGAACATGACAGAGCGGGTCGTTTTCTCTCTGTAAGACAGAGTGGGCTGGCTGCCCCTCCCTCTCTCTCACTCACCGGGGATGATGAGAGCATCGTTGTCGGCGAGTTTCAGTGTGGCCAGGTCCTGGATGTTTCCGCGGACAATCCGGGCGCTCTCTGTCAACACGTTACGCGACTCTCCCGTCGGCTCCCCCTTTATGTGGTTCACCACGTGCATCTGATCCACATCGGGGGCATAGGCATTAACCTGGAACACAGCACACAAACAGCCATGAGCTACCACGGGTTACTTGAGTGAATGATCATGAATGTATTCATTTGCTTGTGCATGTTACATGACAACTTTGCCATTAGTCTTTTCATGGCAGCCTGGGTTCAAATACGACTCAAGCAAATGAGCTTGGTGGCCTCAAAGGGGACATTCATCTCTGCTTGACCCAGGCCTAAGGCCCAGTGGTAGGGGCAGTGAGGTAAGGCTGGTCCTGCAATGCATTAGAATATGTAAAATATGATACTACATTTTTCAATACATATAGCAATATATGCAATGTCTGCCTACCTTCACATTGGCTCTGCTGAGATGGATCATAACTGCTGAGGACTCATAGATCTCACTCCCATCGTACACCCCACAGCCAGCCAGAATCACAGCTACACGCTTTGCCATGGCAACCAGAGCTCCTTCTGAACACAAACACACAGAGAGCACCATCATTAAAACAATCTATAAGTGTACTGTATGGAGACAGACTTGTTCTGTCACCCTCCAACAACAGGGTGGTCAATCCAGTAGAGGGCAGGCTTGAGGCATGCTCATTGGACATTGTGTGGAAGCTCACAATGCCATTGCAAAAGAGAGGACAAAAAAATAAAAAAAAACCCAGAATATGTCACAAAAACAACAGGAAAAAGATAAAATAACCTAGTAAATATGCACAGTCATTTATCTAATATACTTTACTGTAAATATTCTTTACTATACTACAGTACCTACACTATACTACAATACTATGTACTACACTATACACTATATACTATGATATACTATATTCATCATTTCATATTCTTCAAATATCTAAAAGTTTCTTTTAAACATAAAACTCTTACCAGTAACGTTCCTTGAGCTTGTTAAATAGATTGGAGAGAGATGTTGAGGTGTAGCAGTGATCTTTTCATTTAGTGTTTCCTGCTGTTTGAAGCTTGTTTATATGCCCAGATCAGTTCTGGCAAACCCTTTGGGGATGGGGTGTGTGTGCTTGAGTCCTGCCCCCAAGCAGAGAGGTGAGCAAATGGGATTGTCCAGGGAATAAGAAATTGCAGACTCATTGTGAGTACAGTATAATTGAACACAGCCCTTATTTGAATATGATTTTAATTATAACAGTTTTATCAGTATTTGCATGCAGAGTGCCCCTAGATCTTATACAGCTTCCTTCTTCCTTGCACTGGGAGACTACACTTTTAAGACAGAATCTTGGAGAGTTCTTCTTAAATGAAATGGAATCAGAAACTCAGTCCTGTGTGATAGTTTAGTAGTCAAGTAAATTAAAATGTGACTTTGCCTTGAAGTTTGACCTACCCTAACATTAACAGGTAGTGCAGTAAACCCCCAATAAATGTTGCATTTTTATTTTTGTTGAGCGCTTCCAAAGATGTCAAACTGCCCTCAAGCGGTGTGTTATGTATTCAAATGAGTTTTTCACCAGATCATTTGTATGAAATTTCAATTACATTTAGCTTCTAACATCAGTCTTTTCTAAATCCTTCCCCTTTCACTAACTGGGGTAGAAAAAGAGGATCCTCTTCTTAGAACACTATTGCCATACCCAAATTATTGTGTCAGGTCCATCTCTAGAACTTGCACAAGATAGAACCGCAAAGCAAAAGAAAAAATAATCTGCAAAAACAGCTGTGTCATACAGCTTGTAAAGACAGACAGAGCACGTCTACCAGAGGGGTGTGTGCAAAATAACTGAAAATAGAAAACTACTAGACAGGTTTATTTTTGTGAACAAAAACAACGTCTACCCTTCAAATAACATTTTCTCTCAAAATGTTTAACACACTCACTGTGATGGGAAAAGTCTTGAATGAATGCTTTTTGAATCTTAATAATTACCAGATTAGTAGCACAGAACAAGTAAAGACCAATGATAATCACAGCCTTACTACACCCTTACCAAATGATCTTCAATGACAATACTATATTGGCCCTACAATGGCAATGCAATGGTTCTGTACTCACACAATGGTAAAACAAACACATCCAAAATAGAGCTGATAGAAAAATACCACAGTGGTGAATTTTATTTTGATAAACCAATGGTAAGAATCAAATAATAGCATTGGTAATCAGAGTGTTATCAGAAACAGTTTAATACCTTTTTCTGTAGTTCAGAAATACCTGTACCGCATTCACATTTATGTTTATTGATTCTTTCTTCCATTCTTATGAACTGTAAGAATATGCGGTTTTAAATGTATTTACATCATCAGTAAGCATTTTAATTTAATGTATATGTCAAAGTTCAACTAAAGCAAACACATGGTGGCACACAAGTTCTTTACATGAATGACTGCCCCAGCATTCTGTTTGAATGAAAAGCAGCTTGACAAGGTGAAACACAAAGCAAAGAGAATTTTCCAGGAAGAATCTGTTTGCAGATGTTGCCACGGTGAGCAGAATGAATAATGCAAAAGACAGCAAAGACATTGCTGCAGGTGCCAGACAAAGACACTTGGCTAATTTGAAAAGCATAGAGAATGGGGCTTACTAAAAATGCAATAATCCCTCTACCGGGATTAACCATTTTCTGTCTTTACTATATTAATTAATACCATAGCCTTTAAGAATATGCGAATAAAGCCATTTGAATCCCAACTTATTTGACTACAAGATTCCTTTTCACAAAATAATCAATTTCAGTTCTATCTCAGAAAGCAAAGAGCTCACAACTGCTACAGATGGCTTGAAGAATACCGCATGAATGCAAAAAAAAAAAAAAAAAAAAAAGATTCATATTAGGTCTGGCTACTGAAACCCCACCTTTAAAATTTACAAAAGAATGTAACCAATACAGAAATGAAAATTCATGCCTTAATCTGGTGAATAAGTAAGCAATAACACACAAACAGGTGTGTGCTAAGACATGTTACACATGTCTGGGTGTGTGTAGGAACACCCAGCATGTTTGATTGAATAAAGACATGCAGCAGGGAGAGATTGGCCGAATTGTTTTTATTGAATGCACCGTTCAGCTGGTCTTTCATGTTTCAGTAACACAGATCAGTTTAATCAGTAATCTAATCAGGGTGTATACATGACAAGGTAGTTTCTTGCAATAAGAATGTTTCTGGTAAGTCTTTGATAGTGTACCTGAATGTTAGGTGGGTTGGTGATATGTTAATAAAGCTTTTTAGAAAACAATGTACTACTTTAAACTCTCATGCATATGTGCATGTATTTAAGCAGTGTGATCAATCTTATCCATGCTTCACACTGCACCCCTGGAGTTGAAGAGCTATTTGTTCTATTGTGTGTGTGGGAGTGCCACCCTTAGTTGGTCCAAACTGACTGAAACCTGTAAAACTGCTTCAGTTCACTTTTTAAAATCAACATGTAAACACCTTGAATACCCCTGTAGGTTTACAAGATAACACCGATAACATGGAAATAGGATCACCAGCATTAACCAACATGATGAGTGATTAGTACAATCATATGTTGCCTTTCAAAGCTTTACTCTTATTCAATCCAATATGATTTTTGCTTTACACACATTGTCACACTGGCGACCAATTATTGCAATTGCAGTTTCAATAAGAACTTTGAAAACAGCGCAACCTGGTGATCAAATGTTAGAATTGCATGTACTAGCTCCCTCTCTACAATGTGAGTACATTTTTACATCTACAGAAAATAAGTGATTGTACTGTAATCTCTTTTATGAATGTGCTGGTTCTAGTGTATTGGGATTTTTGACCAAATTACTAACTTTTCTATATTCCATTTTGTACCCTCAACAGAAATAACACAAATATATGTATGTATTTACCCACCCATACAAAATGAATTCCACAGGAAGGTGAGGCCACATTAGTCTGTTTGAGGTAGCTGTCAGGTTTTGTTTGTTTGTTCGTTTTGTTTTTAATCAGTATTAACATAAAGAATTTGCAAGTTCTGCACAAACTTCCTTGTTAAAACAAAATGACATCTCCTTTTGGGGATCTGATGCAGGTGGTTTACGGTGATGGAAGAGGAAGGATTTTTCTGTGTTTTAGAGTGATGTTCTAGTGGGTCTTTGTAATCAGCAGCACTATAGATATTGGGTTGGAGAAGTTTGAGCAAGTTAGTGTTACTGAAATTCAACTGAGAGTGTCAGCGATGACTGAGCCATGGTTCCCTTTCAATTCTAATGACAACCATTACCGAAAGCTACCCTATGCACCCGACCTCTTTGCCACAGCCGAGTCCACTCATTGCCCCTTATGGTTCTCCATGGAGAGAGACAGAGGCCCCCTAGGAGTAGGAGTAGGAGTATTACCCCTGACAATAGAGAGGATCAGGGTGGAGAGAGCAAAGGTTTTGCTGGTTGCATCCAGATGGCTGAGATGCCCCTGGTTTGCTCTCCTCTCAGACATGTTGTCAGATCAGCCGTGGCAGCTCCCGCTGCGCAAGGACCTCCTGAGCCAAGCGGAGGGGCTGTTATGGCACCCGAACCCAGCACAGCTCCAACTCTGGGTCTGGCCGTTTAACGGAGCCGTCTATTTAGACGAGGTTCACCAGATGCAGTAGTAGAAACACTAGAGTCTGCTAGGGCGCCAAGCACTAGAGCCCAGTACTCAAATGGAAAGTTTTCCAAGACTGGTGCCTTGCTGATCGTCATGATCCTGTGACTTGCCCTGTTGAGACAATATTAACCTTCTTACGACACTTGTTTGACGCAGGAAAATTAGCGTCCACTTTGAAGGTATTCCTGGCAGAAATATCAGTGTGCCATATAAAACTGACTCAGTGTCCCCTGGGACACATTTCCTGGCAGTGCAATTTCTTAAAGGAGCTCGGAGGCTTCGTCCTCCCATGAAAAGTATGGTCCCCAAGTGGGATCTAGAATTGGTACTTTTGGCCCTTATGGGTCCCCCATTTGACCTCATGGCATCAGCAGAACTGCACCCTGTTTCATTGAAGTGGCATTTTTAATAGCCATTACGTCTGCCAGACGAGAAAGTGAGCTTCATGAACTGTCCATCGATGACACATGTATGGCTTTCATTGGGAATGACTTGCAGGTAACATTAAGAACAAATCCATCCTTTTTGCCAAAGGTGGTATCCTAATTCCATATTAACCAATCAATGGTTTTGGAAATTTTCAGACCTCCCCCGCATGAGTCCGAGGAGGACTGTAGACAACACATGCTATGCCCAGTTCGGCCCATTCTACCAGGGGCCAGGCAACTTCGTGAGCTTTCCTTCATGGCGCCTTCTTAGATGAGTTATGCAATGCTGCTACATGGACAGGTAGTCAGACATTTGCGCGTTTTTACTGCCTTGATGTGACAAACTGAACGAGTATTTCATCATTTTTGGCGATTGAATATCGACGAACAGAAAATAAATAGCGACTAAGTGGCTGCAAAAAATAAATACATAATAATAATACAAATACATAAACATTTTATTTATTCTTATTATAATTATACACTTATATGATGCACATGGTAATTAAGCACCATTATTCATTTTAGCAAAGGTGTAATGGTTAATTTACACATTCACTGCTTTCAGTTAAGGGACAAGTTTAAAATCCCATTCTGTATCAAAGATTCCCGTAAATCTGGAGCCATGGGCACCCAAATTTCTCTGTTTGAATGCTTGGAATCTCCACAGGAATGAAACTACAGGAACCCAATGGCTAAGGTGTGTTATTACACAATTGAACGCTGAAGCTAAAACAGAAGGTGAAATTAATATTTTTATGTGTGCTTAAAGATACAATATACTGTTCATAATGTTTGCGTGGGTTTGGAGACAGATTGGTACACACTCAAGCATGAGCAAGGTGGATTTTCTGAAGTGAGACGGATATATAATATATAGATATAATTATATATATATATATATAATAATATATATATATATTATATATATATATAGTAATTGCAGTTTCAATAACAGTGAAACATGGTGATCAAATGTTAGAATTGCATCGAAATAGCTCCTTGGTACATATGCAAGCATGAGACGAGATAAAAAATCTTTAAAAAATGGATACCCCTTCGCCCGTCTGACGTCCCACATCAGAAACCTGTAACAGGTTTGAATATTGTTTCAATGAAAAAATAAATCTCAATCTTCTCCCAATAAATATATCATTCTACACAGTTTTGTGTTCCTCAAAAACTAAGCACAGAAGTCCTATCTACTATTCTATATGCAACATGAAATTGTTTCTAAGGAAACATAAAGAATAGAGATGGGGAAGCATATTATCATTTGGTTGTGGATAGGTTCAAAGTTGAAGTATTGTGAATTGAAGCCTGTACAACACTGAAATATTTCCTCAATTTCACTTTGACCAGAATCATCCAACAGGTTTATTTCTAGAAGCAGTTTCTGGAAAAGTTAGTAAGCAATTATTGATCTTAGGAGAAACAGCAGTGGAGCATTACACAGAATACTATGATATTAAACAAGAAACTAAATAAAGATGATAAAAAAATAGCCTTTTAAAATAACATGTTACCAAAGCTACAACAAGTAATGAAGTATAAAATAAACCTGGGGGAGGATAATCAGAACAGATGGATCTATCATATTTTCTTTTTTCACAATGGATGTGTTTTATGTGTTTGGTACTTTAATATTTATGTAGCACAAATAGAGTATGTACCTTTGCCAGTTAGACCTCCTGTTTATTTATCTCTCCAGATGCTGGCTAGGTATGTTTCCTGGTCAGGGGTCATTCCCCAGGAGCTGTGACTTTCCAGACAGTTTGCTCATATCTCGCTGGAAAGCCATGATGGACTGATACTCTCTTGCCAAGAACAATTAACACAATGGAAACTGATCATTGTACAGACCTAGGAACAAGACCATCATTTAGATAGTATTGTGTACAGTATATAATTAGGCAACAACTTGGTTGTAGGCATGAAGAGCATCTGTAATGGATTGTTCCTGACATGACTGATTAATGCAAATGGCATTCCTGAGGTGTGCTGACCCATCCCGAGAAGACAATACTGTGTCACTGTGCATAATCACACCTCCGGAATCTTAAAATCAATTGTGTCATTGGTATCTGATGGTGAAGTCGCGCATCCAGTTCTGTGTTGCATAACTGCTTGGATTAGGTAGTTATTTCCCAGCATGTTTAAAGAAAAGTACATAACTGACCAAAAAAACATAATTCAACATTCCTCAATGGGACCAATCCTAAGACTTTAAAAACCCTTTTTGACAACATATTTTTCATTATATGTTTTTTATTCTAATTGAAGTGCCATGTAGCTTTTCACCCCTTATTTCTCCTCTATTTGAAATTACCTTTTTAAATGAAATTACCTTTTTAAATGTAACCTCGTGGATGTAACCCACAATGGTGAGGAGAAGTGAAGCCTGAAACTAAACACCTCCTTTTACACTGTGAATCTAAGCAGCAGATGTTCACAATGTTACTGTACTGATCCCAGGAGGAGAGAGTTCAGCTTGGCCATACTATCAGACCTTCCGTGACACCTGACCATTAGGGGTTGCAATGGAATGGAGAGAAAAACTATCCCCAGATGAGTTTCCCTTACCTAGCCTATAGGAGTGAAATAACTAATGTAGCTTTCCCCTTGGATCTCAGCCTTGGTCAACCGAGTGCCCAAATTTTTAAGTACACAGGTACTGTGGGTATGTCAGAGTAAATAAGGACTGTTCTCAGTTCTATGTGTATTAATTTACACAGTATGCCCTATGCTGAGATATTACCAAAGTCATTCTTTAGTTTGGCGTGTTAGTTTGTGCATGCAAATAAAAGTGAATTGTTTTTTATGCAAGTTCTCATTTTCTGGTTTTATCACCAGAATCTCTCAAATATGTTGCAGACTGGTGTTCATGGATTTTGCTTATGTGTTGATACACTAAAATAAAAAATGTTTTCTCATTTTACAAGATAAAGTATTCTGAATAATTAAAGAATGGCACATTTGCAATATCCTATCTATTGTACTATTTTGGTAAGAATCTTATACTAGCAAGTAATGTATGCAAAAAAACATGTCTTTTTCCTGAGTTGTGTTATTCCCAGCTTCCTTTTGTGGTTGCTGCACAAGACAGGAACATCATACACACGATATTTTCCTTCTTGAGTTCTACAAGTCCAAGGAATGTCATAAATATCATTGTCTGGAAAGTTCTGGTTCTAGTTGATGTTGTAATAAACCTGGTAATGGCACAACTTGGGCGTGTTTGAGAAATTCCAGGAATGTTCAAAATCAAAGAAACCATTCTGTGTCAGAACTGGATATTTCATTATGGGAACTCTTCTCACAGACTGTAGCCTCCTATTGTTTCTCCTCTGATGTCAGTGTCCTCAGCTTGCCTGATGTGAAAAAACAAGAGCTTCCTTGTCCTTCTGTTTCAGATTTTTGTTCACCAGTTTATTTGGAGGCTCAATCTATTTTTGAAGCTGTTTTTTGGTGTGCTACAGAACCACATACAAATTTGCTAGAGCCCTCTGTCTACAAACTGGATCAGTTGGACCCAGTTTCCCATTCTATACTTTGTTTTTTAGAATCATACTTATTTTTACATTTTTGCTTTCAGTTGGTACCACATAATGCCTAATCGTAAAGAACCCATGCTGTTTCAATGCTGCAATGTTGACAAAATCTTTGGGGGTGCCCTTCTATATTTAATTTCATAAAAGATGGTAGTGTTCCAACAGATTACAGTAATACATCTATATCCCAACAAAATTTTGGTTCTGTTTCTTGCAGTTATAGACTCTTACTACAGTATCTTGCAAATGTCAATTCATATCTGTAGACCTGTAAATTTATATCAAGCACCAATATCTATTAAATGGTCCTTGAACTGTAGTTTGAAAACTACAAGATTTGGTAAATTTAGTCAATTGAATATCCTTATTAGGGCTGCTATAAGAGACAATATTTGAAATTTGGATGCAATAGGCTGTAACTTTTGCATTAGATATTTGTGGAACTGTTTTAATAATTGAAGTCATCACAAATTAAACTTCTGGTCTGACTTTTAATAATGAAATATATCACTGTACTGATCCTATTTCAGGTTTCATCCCAAACCTTTTTGTCTGTATTTTAATATGTTTAAAATAGAGCAAATAATTACTTTGCATGAAGGATATACCATGAATGTTTGTGAAGTACTGTAGTTCTCTCCTACGAGAGGTTGGTTGTCATCCTTATGAGTGAAATACCCACAGCACTTCATGAGCGTTCTTGGGGTAATGCGTTTGTATAACAAGTATTGAACAAAAAGTATGCTCTAAACCTAAATTAAACAGATGAATTCAGAATGACTTTGCTTTTATCAAGCTGTGCATCTGCTTAGCAGTGCTAGGTAATTTGGAGCTCCACTGGACTAGACTGCTGTACTGTGTAATTGATTGGTTCGATGATTTATATCTACGTCCATAGTTATAATAAAACGTTGACTTTTTCTCAGCTATCTGTCGAAACACCTAAAATTCTATGTTAAAAGGTGAGTAAGAGACAGATTTGAGCTAAACCAATTAAGAAAGTCTGAGTTCTTGTAAAACTCAAGTCTCAAACCCAGATAGCATATAGTGGGAGTTTTAATTATATGCTTAATGAACCATGTATAGAAAGTAAAAATGTCAAGGGGAAATACCTGACTATACCAAAGATGCGTTCAAAGACATGACTGCGACAGATGTAGTATATTAAGCTTTGGCAATAGAATGTATATACTGACCTACAGTATATATCGTAAGGTGATGGACATAAGCATAGTGACCTGCTTGACAGAAAATGGTTTATGTCCAATCTCATGAGAACAGATAAAAGGAAATAGTTAAGGGGCTTCTTATTTTAAACATGTTTCAGTATAAATATAAGGGTAATGTGAGACACCCCAAGATAATTCCAACATATCTCCTATATACCATCACCTCCCAGCAGAAAACAGGTAGCCAGGCCATTATCTTAAATCTGCTGTTGGATGCTAGTGATGGCCTTATAAAATTAAATGTAATGGAAGTTTAATACATGTAAGTTTGTGCTTTGGAAATTGAATAAATGTAGTCTTGTTAAGTTGCAAGTATTAGTCATTCGAGTCTTAATTATTCTTTATTGATAAGGACAATTGCAGAATGAATGTTGTAATTATAAGACATTAAACCACTACCCTACAGTGCTTTAACATGTATACAGTTTTAACAAGGATTATTAACAGATTCAAAATCTAGTCACTTCTTCTTAGACATAGTATACTTGATAAGAAAATAAATTTGGACAGCTAAGTTTGAAATCTTAATTTCAGTAGTAAATGTCTTTTACAAAAACAAGTTTTATTTATAATAATAATAATAATAATAATAATAATAATAATAATAATAATAATAATAATAAATAAATAATAATTATTATTATTATTTATGGGTGACCACAAACCCTAGTGATGTCACTACATCATCTCAGTTCCAATTGAAGATCACTGCTCACATTCTCACTAGCTAGTACACTTGTCACATCCTGAGAGGTGATTCACTAAGTTACTGTTATTTGTAGTGAGTGTTCCTTGTCTTTACTCCATGGAATTTTTGACTTTTTCAAAAATGTGTCTGACTTGGGCAGCAGGAAAACAGCCTTCTCTTACAATAGTGATTGTACCTGAAAGAGAAAATAAAACTGAGTAAGTCCCGCATGCTGTAGTGTACAGTGTACAGTAAACAACTGTCAGTCCAGGCTGCCTTAAACAATAGGAGAAATTATCAAGGAAATACCTTCATCTATCTTCAAACAGTTGACCACAGTGGAACCGACAGCTTCGTTTGATTCTCCGTCACACAGAACTCCACTGATTTTGTGCCCAAGGCGTCTGTGAGAAACAAAAAAGGAATTATATCATTTATAACAGTGACTACGAAATATTAGCTTTCATACACTAGCCCACTAGGTCATTTAATGCAGGGAAATATTATTCTAACATGCAATATTATGTATCCACGATACAAAAACTTTTTAATCATTAGTACCCAGTTAGGACTGACCTCCCACAGCATGACTATAGTATGGTTGCATCTGTAGAAACCAAACATCTATGATTTCTATTTTTTCCAAGACTTATTATTTTGATGAAATATATATTGTTACAGTTTCATAAACATAAAACAATTAGAATAGAAATGAATCTTCCTTAAAGCCTCCTGTTGTGGCTGTCACCTGGTCATTAGCTCACAGCACAAATACTTACGTTATCACCATGTCATGGTGTGTGCTATCAGGCTCTCCACTTGGATTGGCTGAAGTGATGGCCAGTGGTCCAGTCATATTGCACAGATGGGCGGTTACTGTGTGGTCAGGGACTCGGATCATGATGCTTTCTTTAGTCCCCACTCTATCATAGGCTGGCCCAACTCCTAAACCAGAACAAAGAGAAGGCTGTGAGTGTGGGTCTTTGGACAGAGCCTCTCTTACAAACTAAACTCACACAGGTTTTTGGATTTTCTTAAAGGAAGCAAAGTATATCCTTCAATATGAGTAAAAGAGTCAACAGATGTAGCAGTGCTATAAAAGGAAGGGTGAAGTCACCGGTGGTTTTACACAGAAATTGCCATAAAACCCATAAACTATTAGACCAATGCAGTGGTGACTGTCAGGATTTGAAACAGAACTCAACAATGTCACAAAACTAGAAAAATACAACTAAACATTCAAAAGGAATTTTAAAGTAATTTTGTTAAATTAAAAGGTGATAAATATTACAGTTTAGTTTATTTGCCAGCAATATCAGTAATACAACTAAATAAATAAAACGTACTGTGTAAAATCCTAAATATATAAACGGCAGCTGATCTAACTGCCTGTATGGTGGCAGGGATCATTTCCTTTAGATGGAAGAGCCTGTCTGAACTCACCTAGCTTATTGAGCCATTTGCCCTTCTTGACAATGCAACTGATGCCTCCGGGGTAGACATTCCTCATGAACTCCCAGAGCAGAGGGCTGAAGGGGGGCTTGGCAGTTGACAGCTGCTCCAGGTTGGAGATGCAGATACAGATGGGCTTCTCCTGTGGGCGATCCTGAAAGAGGGACAGAAGTGTGAGCTGAGAGCATGGCTCTGGAAAGTGACTCTATTCCTGCATCCATGCAAAAGAACTCTTGAGTGCTTATTTTGTACAGACAAACAAATACATAAATAAGTCTGTCCATACCTTGATATTGTAGATCTTCTCTATAGCCTGTGGGTGTTTGCAGGATGCTGCCAATGCGTACACGGTATCCGTGGGAATACCACAGACCGCACCAGCATCCAGGAGTTTTGAGATGCTCAGTAGCCCACTGGTCTTTCTTGAGGTGGCGATAGAACAAGGAGGAGGAGGGGGAGTTTTGTCAGCTTTTTCCTGAGTAGCCTATAAGAAAGAGTGCATTTAATAGCATGATCAAACCTGCAACAATCCATTTCAATTTTGTAATGACCATTGGGAATTCAAAGGCTTTGTGGACATATTTTAGTTTAAGGATCTATTAAAAATCTTTATTTCATATTATTTTGAAAAACACATTATTTTTACACTAATTCCAATATAGCCGGATGACAAGCTTACCTTCAGCAGCGGGGGTCCGAGAGGCAGCAGCTCCTTTGTGAAGATGGAATTTGCAAGGGAGGCCAGAGTACCATACAAACAGATCAGAGAGAAGATGGCCAGCATCGCGACTGTAATGGAAAACCAACTTAGTTATATCACCATCCTTGGAAAGAAAATGTAGTGGAGTACAGGCAGGCTCGATAGAGGTACTGAATGTGTGTAACAAAACAGACATGAGACACAACAATGGTAACATTGGGGAGAAACAGGAGAGATTGCCATGCAAGGACTGTGAGTGAGCCAAAAGGATCTGTTGAGTTCAGTTCAATCAAAAGCAAAAGGTGAATACTCTCATCTAAGGAAAACATTTAATCAAGAACTTAACCCGTTTGATCGCCAACCCAAACACAGAATATATTTTCATTCACAATAAATTATTGTTTTTCATGTCTGTAGAACTCTTTTTTTTTTTTTTTTTTTTTTTTTTAGTAAACTCAGGACTGGCATTTGATCTACAATCCAATCTGCATTATTACCACCAATATTTTCCTGATACAAAGATTTATTTTTATTTTTATTGGAAGCTTGTAATATCCCTTCCTCCACCAAAGAGAGTTGGAGCAAAAGATGTCTGCCTTCCTAATTCGAATTGATTAAAATAACAAGTTGCTGTTAATCTTTGCTACCGGTTTCACTTTGGGGAAGGAGAAAGGGAGACTCTTACTTTCCAGTTGGTAAGGCAGTCTGCCCAGTGTGGAGAGCAGGAAACACACCACGATCACCTCCATGACAAGAGTCAGCAACAGCAGCACAACATTTACATAGGCACCTTGGGAAAGAGAGAAAAACACACATCAACACACATTAACATTTTCCATCCATTTACTCTGACACTTTTCTTTTCAGTCCAGCTAAACAAACCCCTAAATGTTAGACAAAGATCCAACGCATTTAAAAAAAATGACTTACCTATAAGCATTAGGAAGCCATTAAGTACCAAGAATGCTACAGCCCCAGCTGTGAATCCACCAGCAAAATCAGTAGAAATGCCAAGCAAAAAACCTACAAAATAAAGACATTCTTTTACTAATTGTAAAAGCAAGACATTCCCAACTAAGAAAATCATGAATTAGGTGCAGGACAGTCATGGGCATCCTCAGGGGGATTTCACACAAATCTAGAAAGTGTTTAGCTTGTTCTATAATCCTTGTATAATTTGTGAAATCAACAGAGCAACTCTAGTCTACGGTCAGATCTTCTGTTTTGCCCACCATGACTTACAACAGGGACATACATATTTTATTTATTATTTTCAACCCCTATACACTTCCTCAACCGCCTTATTTAATTCAAACAGGTTGCACTCCCACTGACATGATTGCGCCTACAACAGGGGTTTATTAAAACAAATTGATCAATCACTGTTTGTAAAGTTATCATGGGAATCTACTTAAAAAGACAGCAGGCATTGTCTTTTCCCCTCATTAAAACATACCTGCAAACCGATACCAGGTCCAGGTAGCCCAGATGGCAGCATAGCAGGATGGGATAATGGGTCCAAAGCGCCTTCCCTCCTGGATGTTCAGTCGGCTCACATAGACCTGGATGATTGCTCCAGGGATCAGAACCCAAGGGACGGTGAGATGGAGGAAGGTGGGGTGCACGTCCTGGCTGTGGATGGCAGAGAGGGCAGCTATGCCATTGGTCATGTAGAAAAGGGCATCAGGTAGCTGTGAAACAGTGCTGCGAGGGAGGTCTTGGGGTTTCACCCAGCACCGTTTAAAGAGTCCCAGGACATCTTGGAGCTTTTCTGTGGATAGTGGCTGCATCCCAACAAGGATCAAGGTCTTCTCTCCTATGGAATTGATGAGTCGGGCAAAGGTACCGTAGAGAGACAGGGCTGTGAACAAGCTGCAGATCACCCCAAAGAAGATGTAGTAGCCCCCCAGTGGGATCTGGGAGATTGTGGATACTGTGAGCAGGAGGAATAGCAAGTTATGGGCCACCTCTAGCACATCCATGTTGAGTGACATCAAGCAGAGAACAATGGCGGTCGCTAGGAAGAACCAGTCACCAACCATCCTTTCTCTCCCGCTGACCGCTCCCTCTCTGTCAATGAGAACTGACAGAACAAACTCCTCCCATGACTTCACCAGCCAGTAGGTGCTGTGCAGACAAAACTTGGTTGTGTGGTAGACATCTTTTCGAAGGTAGGCATAGTAACTGGAGAAAAGTTGGGAGAAGGCGTTGATAGTGACCCAAATGGTGCCCACAAAAAAGGAAGGTAGGTAGCCAAAGCAGAAGAAGGCAAAGACAAAAGGGGAGATTGTGTCACAGAGGTAGCCCAGTGCCATGGGTTCAGCATATTGGGTGTTCTTCTTCTTTTCTTCCACTATTTTATGGGAGTTGCTGTTGTTGGCCATCCCCAGGAGCAGAACATTGAAAAGGGGGGTCCCAAAGCCCTTGAGGATGTAACGTTGGGTGATACCTTTCAGGAGCAAGGCTGCTGCTCCATAAAGCGCACACATGAGGATCACCAGCTCCAGGACCCCAGAGACCACTAGAGCCCAACCCCCGACAAGCCCCACTGCCTCAAAGATCAGGGTCAGGGTGATAGCCCCAAAGACAAAAGGCATGATGTAGTTTACAGTGGCAGAGCAAAAGGACAGGATAAAGGAGATGGAAATGTAAGCAATTAGCCCTGCTATAGCAGACTGACCGATTGGTGGAGTAGCCAGTTCTGGATTTCGAAAAGTGCTGTTAGCTGGGTATAGTTGGTCAGTTGTGCTGTTAACAGAGGGTGGAAAGGCACCCAGGACTATACGGGTAGACCCATAGCTGCCCCAGAGAGCAGCAAACGCGATGAAGGATGTCCCACTTAGGTGATCGTACTTTCGGAAGGATAGGAGCCCAGCCAACAGCTGAGTTACCCCCCCGATCAGAATCAGTTGAACACCTGTGAAATGTAGATAGGTAGAAGTCAGAGTCCAGCAAGGTCACCTAACAAACAAACTTCAAAGTAATTATCCCCTTATCGTTGTGCAGAAGATCTTTCTTTTATTTTCACTGTATGCTCATTTTGTCTTTTTAAATAGAATACCAACTTTCTATGCTACATGTCAGCCTTACACCCATGGTCTATCAGACTGGCTTGAAGCATATAAGAGTGATATAATATCAGGAAACATCAGTTTATGGGAAGTCCTAAAACAGACAGATAAATTTAGTTTTTTACCAGCCAGAATGTGCTCCACTCCCTGGGATGGTACACCAGTCTGTGCTCCGTTGAAGTTCTGCAGAAGAACGAGGAAAGCACTGATTCCATTGGCCAGGAGGCCCAGGACCCCCGGCTCTCCATAGAACATGGCCGCAAATTCATCTGCACTCGCCATCTTATTAACGTCAAAACGCTGTCAAATTAGAAAACCGTTGAGTACACTCAGCCAGTCGGATTCCAGCTCTAGTGGGCTTCTATGAGACATTAGGTGCCCACTGGAATGTCACAGCATCAGCTATGAATCAGACTTAAAATCAATCAGTGCGTTATGGGTAATGTAATCTGTGGAAAACATGCCACACAACATCCGCACACTGAGGAAAAAAGAGTACCAACGCTAAATTCAATGAGAAACAACAGGCTGTATTTATTAATGACAGGTTAAAACACAATGTGCACCCTGGGCAAAAAGTGCATCAATACAAAAATCTGTGTCAATAGAAACTGAACTAAGTGCTCTTTAAAAAAAAAAAAACACCTATTTTCCACAGTGCAAGTTTATGACAGAGGCATTTCATTTCAGTCTTAAGCAGATACTTGTTCAGTATAGTATGGCAATTAATGAAAGCAGGTGTCAGATAACCATGTAGATATTCTATTAACCCTAGTATGAGATTTTTAATGCAAATGATTATAATTAAATATATCTTTTTAAATTTCTTATATATTACCTGCACTGTAATGATACTTTGTAAACGGAAGTGTTTGTTCATGTAGAAACTAAATAAATTAATTATACTGGTTTATGAAAAAGTGTGCCATTTTAAGAGACTTATCTTTAGTGTGTGTGTGTGTGTGTGTGTGTGTGTGTGTGTGTTTGTGTGTGTGTGTGTGTGTGTGTGTGTGTTTTATAATAATCTACATTTCTACTAGATAACTAAAATACAGCTGGTATTTTTAATAATACAAAAAATGATCACACACTATATAACATAATTTGCATTAAACAAATACATTTAAATAGTTTCTATATAATCAAACAAGCATTTGTCTAACTGTAAAAATATGAAACAGGATTGGTATTACAGTACCTGGCCAACAAGGTTTCTCTTCAGCTGCAATGTGGACTTCAAGAAGTGAGAGTTTCTTCTTTTATAGCAGAGCCTTAAGCTAAACTTCTTAGCCCCCAGGGCAGGCGATCATATTTGCACCTGCGCCCCTCTGTTTTTTGTCTTTTTCTGTGTTAGGAGTTAGGATGGTGTATTTACTCGCGTTTGATAGTTTTTAATAACTTGTTGTTATTTCGGAATCTCTCTTTTAAAATGTTTGACAAGGATAATATATTGCTTAAAACGGGAAGGAGCTTGTTAAAACGTGTTAACTGCAAGGTTAGATTCCCTGCCTACGATTATATTCAATCCTCGCATTTTCAATACCAGTCAGTAATAAGAGTTTATTTTACGTATGATAATTTGTTGTTAGTCGGAGCTGGACTTTATTTGTTGACTCCACAATAAAATATGTAGAGATCAAGCTTGTGTTTATAATAAGGAAGATTAAATGGTTTAAATGGTGTGTGTGTAAGTTCACGTATGGCGTTTTCTCATAATCATTGATTGGTACTGTAAACACAAAAGCAGAAAAAAATAAACGTAAAATAATAGATGCAATGACTGGTATGAAGCATATTCAGAAAGGCATAACATCAAATTCCCGTCTATACAGTTAGCAAAAATAAATTCTTCCGTTTGCCTAAAGATCCAAAATAATTTGCCATGCAGGTTTGTACGTTATTTTTAAACTAGAAATTAACAAAGTCATTAAAAATATTAACATATTAGATATTGTTTTTGATTAGATATTGCTGTACGATATTTGCTGTAGTACATAACTAGATTTAGTGTTTATTTATACATACACATTTTAACGCATTGACGTAATTATAAAATAAGCTTGTTTATTCAAATTCCAGCACTAGATGGTCACTACGTAATGTTGCGTTTTGGAACAGTTTGAGCTAGTCTGACCAGTTTAACAGCTGTTTCTAGTCTGACCAGTTTAACAGCTCTCTCTAGTCTGACCAGCGTCTCCAACTAAAAGCTGGTCTGACCAGCGTCTCCCAGCTCTAAGAACCGCAAATATCACTTATTTTCCTTTAACTTATTATTATTTTGTTGTTGTTTAATTGTATGTATGAAATAAAATGCAAAAAACCAACAACAATAAAAGCTAAAGCTACCCCAAGACCACTCATAATTCCTCAATACAGAAACGATTTATAAACCCACGATCCCCACACACTACCGTTATTATTATGTTTTGTTTTTGTTTTTAAACGCAGTTTAAATGACCAATTAAAAAAAAAAAAGTTTAACATTATTTTTATACGTTTATGTAGAGGGTAACGTGCCTCGCTTTAAGACATTGTGCTACCAGCTGACATAGATTTAAATTTGTCGACCCGGTCAATTTTTCCCGCTCCTTCTATTCTAAAATCAGCACTGGTCTGCCGCGCCCAGTCAATATTCAGTCCGCGCCCAGTGTGAACGACCATTCAGCAGGGAAGGTAAGGGTTCGGGTTAGGGTTAGGGTTAGGGTTAGGGAAGGTTTCAATATAAAAGCATATAATAAAAAACTTCCAGCGACGTGTCAGTGTGAACGACCCATGTTTTCAGTAATGTGTCCTCCCAAAACACAGAAAAGGTGATTCAATATTCCGGACCCCTTCTTAGTAATTAATAATCCATTTCTTGGTCAAACTAGAAAAATCCCACAATTAGATGAATAGTTTCACTAAAAGAAGGAGGGGCTTAACTTCATGTGATCGTAATTCTGACTAGGAATACCGCATACAACACTGAATACGGGCTGAGTGTAAAGAGTTAAATAAATATTTGCATGAGTACAATATAATGGATCATTTTTGTAAAAATATACCTAATCTGACCAAAGAATCAGGAACGTAACCCCAATTTATAACATTGGGGTTTTCCTATGGGAAAACGTGCTTCAATTTACAGCGCTTCGATTTACAATGCAACTTTCAGGAACCAATTGTGTCCTAAGTGCAAGTACTGCCTGTATAATGTAGAATAATCTCTCAGTTACCAGGATGGTAATGCCCGTGTTTCTCCCTTCAGGTTCCATCCCCCGACTGTAGTGGGCCCTCTGGGTAGTGCCACTGCCTGCTCCCGTCTGCTCTCCCTGGATCGCTCGCAGTGCTCAAACGCCCTGGCGATTGCTGCCTTGCTGGCAGGGGATCCCATGGCCAATGCTGCCACTCAATCCAAGCCTCTTCATATTGGGAACGCAGCCCGATTCGGCCTGGAGGCGGCACTGCTGGCATCCCGGGGCCTTGAGGCCAGCACGCTGATCCTGGACTCGACCCCAGGCTGCGCTGGCTTTAGTGCCTTCTATAATGACTACCTGCCACGGGCACTGCCCTCCCCAGTGAAACAGGATCCCCGCTTCCTGCTGGAGGACCAGGACATAGCGTTCAAGCGCTTCCCTGCACACCTGGGTATGCACTGGGTGGCAGACGCAGCATGCTCAGCGCGGGAGCTTTTGGTCAACACCATAGGTGGCTTCAACCCCTCTATGATCCAGAACATCCTACTGAGAATCCCCTTCTCCAAGTATATCAACCGACCCTTCCCTGAATCCGAGCATGAGGCCCGACACTCCTTCCAGTTCAACGCCTGCACTGCTCTGCTGGACGGCGAGGTCAGTGTCCAATCCTTCAGCCCAGCCTTCCTGGACCGCCCCGAGCTGCTCAGCCTCCTGAGTAGAGTACGGGTCGAGCACCCCCAGGACAACCCTGCCAATTTCAATAAGATGTACGCAGAGGTGCTGGTGACCCTCACAACGGGCGATGTCTTTAAAGGTCGATGTGACACCTTTTATGGACACTGGAGGAAGCCACTGAGTCGTGACAGTCTGCTGAAAAAGTTCAGGGCCAACGCTGGGGTAGTCCTGCCAGGAGAGAAGGTGGAGGCCATCTTTGATGCTGTGGAGAACATAGAAGACAGGCAGGACTGCTCCCACCTCACCATGCACCTGGAATGAAGGGCTTTATGACATCCTGAAGAAACTTGAAGAAAACAATATGAAATTATTGGGCAAAGTCAATAAACATGTTTATAGACTTGGAATTTGCCGCGTTTATTGTTGACGTTTAAAATCATGTATTGGTTCTATTTTAATAAAGGGATGAATGTATTGTTATGATTTCAGATGTTAATCATAAGAATTAGTCTTACATAACAAACCTTTTTCATTACGAAAATGCTTTATTGTATTGGTATGATTTGAATGTATTTTGTTAATTAAAAAAAAAAGTGATTTTTTTTTTTTTTTTTTTTTTTTTTTGTTTGGCAGCATGAAAGGGGAAGCCCCATCCCAGAAAACTCATGTAGAATGTGACGATCTCCAAAATTGATTAATTAGGGTTAATTCGGAGATGGTCACAAGTATAAAATCCTACAGACAGAAGACGGGAGACAGAAGTGCTACTAGTGCTGGGCAGACCAGCTGTCTGGTCTGGGAATGTCAACCCTTGGCTACCTTGTCACTCACATATATACTAATTAATAATGTACATGCTGTTATAATTAAGATAGAAAAAAGACCTAGCCCAGTAAATGTCCACACCCATGCAATAATGGAAAGATAATGTAAAAAAATGCTGAATTGGTGAGATCTACTTAAACGGGTTGTAGGTAACAAAATAATTACATAAATCTTACCTGTTTCTCACTTCTGTTTTCTATATAGGTCCCAAATGCGCAGCAGTGAAAGAAAGATGTTATACAGTAGACAACATACATTCATAAACAAATAAGATATGTTGTCCTATATTAGGTTAAAGAAAGTGCTCATGCCATTTTATAACCAATTATCACAAGAATACTGATACAATCTACAAGAGACTCCCTAAGTATACTGTGTATTTTTCGGTGGGATTAATCTGAAGCATTGGTTATTTCGTTTTCTTTAACTTCTACTGTTCACCATCATTGGCACTGGGGGCAACACAATACAAGTTAAACACATGACAAACATTATTTGTTATTGGAAACAGTCTAAGTTTAAAAGATAATTAATGGTGTGCTTTATGAAGTCTCTGCAAATATTTTTACTGTCAATAAAGCCACAGAGAAATCAAGGTTGCAGTACTTCCACAAGAATGCAGATCTGCTCATCTCCTGTTCTCTCCTGGCAAGGAAAATGGGCCTTGTTCACTTTATTGACCACAGCTGAATTCAACAAATGGTTGCAATTGAGCGAACAGTATCCAACACCCCTATAAACAGAGACAAGGAACACAGAAAACATGTTTTGCATCAGCCTGAATTTACAACAAATCTTTGAACAGTTTTTAATAAAATTAATTAAATGTATAAATTGTACTTTATTTTGCTCAAGTGTAGTTGTGCTCAGTTTTTGCCACTGGCCAGCTTTGAATTCCTCAGTACCACTGGGCACTGGAAGGATGCTTTCCGTATTTTCATATAGCTTAGACACATCCCCCATTACATTGTAAATAGAGTGAAAAGAAAAAGAAAAGTTTTCTGAGAAGGAGACTTGTTACGGCTGAGGTCACTCAGTATGAAACTGAGTTTAGAAAAGTCTCAGCCAACATCAGATATGGTAGTATCCTTGGACATTATACGTATTTGTCTGCCCTTTCGGATCTGGAAAAGGTGGATGGTTTCTCCCTCCCGAGCATTTGTAACCACTGGTCTGAGAGACACCCAGAGGCTAAGTAGTGCTGAGAACACAGCACTTTCACATGTGCAGGGATAGAGGTCCTATCGTCCCATGGATCTAATCAGATCGAGTAGGGAGTTAACTCAATAGTCGAGATCTTACTGTGACGTCTCACTCTTAAACACTCTTCAGAAATTGAATATGCGTGGTCTTCTTTGTTTTGTCCTTCTCCGAACGTGTTCCTGCCTCTCCTCAACAAGAGCCAAGTGTCGCCACATCAGGAAATGTACCACAGCAGCCATCCTGAAGCCAATGACAGGTCTATGCAGGTGTGCTGTTTTGGGAAATACTTACATCATATTGTAATGTTTGCGCCCAGTTAGTATCCAGATCCCACCCAATTCCATGCTCTGTTCTTCATTTGAATGCATTCCAGTATAATTTTAATGGATTAATGATAGCAAAGTACAAATTTGATAGCGGGTACAGAACGCCAGGTGAACATCATTCTTTTCGTTTGCCGCATTTTTAGCAGCGGCTAAAATCATACATTGCAGCTGCTAAACACGAAATTAAGGCAGCATTATGGGGTTTTGCACCCACAAATTACTTTGCGCCTAGCCTTACATCAACCCCTTTAAGCGCTATACAAATTGAATATGAATGCAAGAAAAATGTGAAACTAGAGAAACTAAAAAAAACACGTACAACTAATTATAGCAAATAACGTAAATCTGACTGGGCATAATAAGGCTGTAATGCCCATGCAAATTACACATGTTTCAGAGTGGGTTGGAATTACAGCTGACCACAGATGGTTCTTTTCAAATAACCTCAATGCAGAAATTCAGTCTTTTCAGAATGGGTGCAAATATTAGTTTATAAAACTGACAAACAAGGATCTAATCAGAAGCAGCAATAGTAATTAATAGGGGACACATACTATATTTTAAGCAGGCCTTCACTTAAATATTAAGAGCGTATAAAGTATTTTTGTAATAACAGTTGAGTAGTGTTTCACCTTCATAGAGTTCAAGTGAAGGTCACACAACGTCAATTTGGATGTCAAGTCCCCTTTGGCTGCATATACAAATACACCAGAGACACAGACAGTTTTTGAGTTTTTTTTTTTAAATGTATTTATTGATAGGTGAAATAATAGCTGTATCAGTCCAGAGATGATAGACAAAGAGAAGGAGATGCAATGCCTTTTTATTAATATGTAAACATCAATCGCTCTTTCCTACTTTCACCTGAAGAAGAGACCTTTGAGGTCTTGAAAGCTAGTGATTGTCATTTAGTCCAATAAAAAGTATCACATCTCTGTCTCTTTGTCTAGTTATTTATTGAAACATAAACATATACACACACTGAATAAGAAGCAGGATAACTCACAGTGAAACAAACATAAGCATATACTGTTGTACCATCTAAAGCCACTATACAATAGTTTCCTAGACAATATTATAGTAAATACTATAGGTAACTATATTGTTTTAAAACAGTACTATCATATTTTTATACGGATTTTACAAAATGCACATTTTACTATGTTAAGCATCAGCTGAAACAGAACAAGTGACACTCCTTAAAATGACATTCTCTAGTACAGGAGTTTAGCTGGCTAGAGTTTCTTTAAGGATGTGATAAATAAGGCCCAACATTAAACTGCAAACTCAATACACTATGCCGTTACATGGATTTTCAACTGCAGTTTCAGGGTCATTCCACTGTTTTGGTTAGTACTGTATGTGATCTCTGTCTGGTGCAGTGTAGTCCCACATTTGAAATGGTACAGTAGTACACCTAGAAACAAATGCCTTGTAATTACACTGTAGTTTAATACCATGCTACTGTAGCTATGCTACATCTCTCTCCAGACAGTTGCACAAGGACTCCCTGTTTTGGTCCAGCTAGACAAGTTTCAGCACCTCTTCAACCATGACCCCGATCCCATCGAAGATCTCGTGCACTGGGGCGTTGCACATGAAAGCACTGGTGGTCACTAGCTTGTTTTTGACATCCACGTGAGCCTCCTTTACATGCTTGTTAATGTGTTTGCAGCCAAGCTCCTTCATCACTTTGGCTGTATTTGCATTAGGCCACCTAGAGGATAGGAGGAATAACTGTACTATTATATACAGGATATAAGAAAGGTATTGCCTTTCAGCAAGCTGTAGTATCAAAAGTATTCATGGCAATATATTTGGTATGTTGCAGATTATAAATTAAAACATGCTGAAGGCTTTTAATCACAAGTCATGTGCTGCCTTTGCACATTTTCAAACTACTGAATCTATTCTATTTAGATTACTCGTATTTTATAAACATGTAATTTTATTAAAATTTCTGTACACTAAAACCTTATTACCCCATTTATGAATACTACATTTTTTTAAAAACCTTTACTAGGTAAGCAAATTGAGATTAAAGTCTCTTTTACAAGTGCAACCTAGCCAAGAAAGGCAGCAGCAACACAATAAAACACGGAACAAAAACAAAGATACAAAATTAAAATATAAATCATAATAATACAGTCAACAATCAGTGATTATCGTGCAGTTTACTCTTAAATTGAACTAAAGTTATTTGGGACTGCAACTAAAGTTTAGATTGTAAAAAACTCCAAGACCAAGGAGCAAAATAGGCAAATTATCCTTTAGCAGTCTCTGTATGCACTTCAGGAACCGTAAAATTAAAAATGTATGCGATCTAATACTGCAGTTGCAAAAAGCGACTATAAAGTATTCATGGAGGTAATTTACAAAGAATAGCCTTATATAACAGAATATGCCAGTGCTTCAACCTTCACAAAGCCAAGGAGGTTCAACCAACCAAATGATGACTACAACACACAATGATGAGTACTGTAATTTGAATTCGTAATACATCTCAAGGCTGCCTGATATATAGGATCCAGTTTGCTTAATGTTAAGAGTGATGCAAACCTATAGACTGTGTCATCGTAATCAATTTGTGGTAGGAACATACAAGCAATTAGCCTTTATAACTACAGAAACTACAGCCTTTTGTAACTACAGAAAAACAAGATCAGAGGCTATAAAAGAAACCTATTATGAATTTCAATTTTTTTGCAAGATTTCCCATATGGATCTTAAAATCGAGATTACTATCCAACCAGATACTTTCAACTATCTCAATAACTTCATCTAAAGTAACTGAAAATCATTTTTTAGTAGCATTTGTCCTTGTAGAAGAAAATACCATATTGTCTTACTAGAATTTAAAAAGAAGCCTTAGATTAATTAAGGCTCGTAGAATGGAATTAATAGAACAGCTGCACTTACATTTCACACTCCTTGTCATGGCCCACAGTGAGCTCACAGCCAGGCAGGAGCTTGGCTGCCAGGACAGGGGAGATGCAGCACAGCCCCAGGGGTTTGCCAGCTTTGTGGAAATCCTTGATGGCTTTCTCCACAGCCGGGTTCACCTCGCAGTCCTTCCCCTGCGTCGCCCATGTGCTCAGGTTCTTGGCTACACCGAACCCACCTGAATAAAGCAACTCAATTATTATGTGGAACAAATGTGGCACAGTCTCAAAGGAAAAACTAGGTTAGGTTAGGTGCAATCCCAGCTTCTATCATTGTGCTCATCCATGCCTTCATGTAGAATGGTAACTTTACACTTACTGATAGTCAATGAAAGTACCTCAGAGCAATGTGTTATCTGTTACAGCAGTGTGTATATAACTGTGAATGTGTCTACTACTAATATTGATAAAGATCTGGCCAATTGATACATAAAATATACTGAGAACCAACAGCTTCTCATTTTGATAGGAATGCCTGCAAGCACGTAGGAACTCATTTTGATAGGAATGCCTGCAAGCACGTAGGAACTCATTTTGATAGGTGCACAACATGTTTGTGTGTGTATGCATGAACATGATAGAGCGGGTTGTTTTCTCTCTGTAAGACAGAGTGGGCTGGCTGCCCCTCCCTCTCTCTCACTCACCGGGGATGATGAGAGCATCGTTGTCGGCGAGTTTCAGTGTGGCCAGGTCCTGGATGTTTCCGCGGACAATCCGGGCGCTCTCTGTCAACACGTTACGCGACTCTCCCGTCGGCTCCCCCTTTATGTGGTTCACCACGTGCATCTGATCCACATCGGGGGCATAGGCATTAACCTGGAACACAGCACACAAACAGCCATGAGCTACCACGGGTTACTTGAGTGAATTACCATGAATGTATTGATTTGCTTGTGCATGTTACATGACTTTGCCATTAGTCTTTCCATGGAAGCCTCATCTCTGCTTGACCCAGGCCCAAGGCCCAGGGGCAGGAGCAGTGAAGTAAGGCTGGTTCTGCAATGCATTATAATATGTGAAATATGACACTACATTTTTCAATACATATAGCAATCAAGGCTGTCAATTATTGGCAGTTAACTTCTGCAATTAACGCATTAGTTTCTTTGGAGATGTGCGTTAATCTCGCGTTTTTATTATTTCTGTGTCCATATAGTGTGTCCATAAAAATACCTCTGAGGTAAGGCAATGATATGTGAGGTAACAAAAGAATCTTACCGAACTTAGCATCGCCTGTTTTATACAGAATATTCTTATTATTAGTGAAATTTGACTCTATTGCAGGTACTTTTTTTAAACACACATACACACACACACATATATCAGTATAAAAACGTTTTTGGTATATTAGTGCTGACAGTCTGTACATTACTGGGACCTGAAAATGTATCAATTCATCTCAGCCTGACAAATACTGTTTCGCCAAAATAAATAATCATGATAATAATTTACCTGTGTGTGTGTGTGTGTGTGTGTGTGTGTGTGTGTGTGTGTGTGTGTGTGTGTGTGTGTGTGTGTGTGTGTGTGTGTGTGTGTGTGTGTGTGTTTATAAACAAAGTCCAGTAAAATAATTGTAATGCAAATTGAAGTTTTAAACAGTTTGGGTTTATGTTTGCAATGTTCTATTTAAAGAATGTGTTCTATATATGCCAGCAAGCCAGCACAACAAAATTAAACAGAGAGCAATTGGGAGCAGGTCTAACATGACCAGTCAGGGATAGGGACTGTTGGACCAATGAGTGAGGAACAGGGAGGGACTTAAGGGTGTGTGTGGAGATGAAAGAGAGAAGCGGAATCTGGCAGCATAAGAGTTGAGAGAGAGTGTTGAGATGTGAGGTTTAGTCTGCGAGTGAGAGAAGAGGAATGAGAGCCACTGTTCACTAAAAGCTAAAAGAAAAAAAAGAAAAAGAAAGTAAATACAGCAGTTTCTGACTGCTTTGAACCACAACTTTTGTCTGTCTCATATCACAGAAACCCCACAGCTCAGCGCTACAATGATAATAATAATGCAATGACAATACAACACACACACACACACACACACACACACACACACACACACACACACACACACACACACACACACAATATTCTTCGAGGTTCTGGTACATTGGCCTTATTAAAGGCAATAAGAAAAACTAAAATAATAATAATAATAATAATAATAATAATAATAATAATAATAATAATAATAATAATAAAACCAGCTAATGAGATGGATGCATTAATTGTATCAATTAGATATGCAATTAAAGCCAAGATTAACTAAGATTAATTTTTGTAATTACTTGACAACCCTAGGAGCATTATATGCCAAGTCTGCCTACCTTCACATTGGCTCTGCTGAGGTGGATCATAACTGCTGAAGACTCATAGATTTCACTTCCATCGTACACCCCACAGCCAGACAGGATCACAGCTACACGCTTTGCCATGGCAACCAGAGCTCCTTCTGAACACAAACACACAGAGAGCACCATCATTAAAGCAACCTATAAGTGTGAAGAGGAACATTATTGAATTCTGACAATATATGTTTAACTGAATATGAAATGCTTTTGAGTCTGTAGCAGACAGTGATTACATCAGCTAAGGGTCACAGTTAACCCTCAAGCTTCTGAATAACATTACACCCCACTTCTTGGTCATCACCTCTGATAACAACTCGGTTTTGATCTTATCTAGGGCTATATCCTATCTATTGTCCTACTGAGCTTTCTGGTAGCACACTTGTAAAATGCACCAGCCACACCCTATCTTCAAGCTTGTAAAAATCCTGTGTATATATATATATATATATATATATATATTATATATATATATATATATATATATATATATATATATATATATATATACACACAGTTAGCTGATTCTTCCCTTGTATACTTTGATTAAAATATCTGGACCTATAATCAACCTGAATCCTGAATCTCTTTGGATAGCAGAGAATAAATTCACTACAGATTTTCCAATACAAGTGCAATGTACTATATGGAGACAGACTTGCTCTGTCACCCTCCCACAATAGAGTGGTCAATCCAGTACAGGGCAGGCTTGAGGCATGCTCATTGGACTTTGTGTGGAAGCTCACAATGCCATTGCAAAAGAGAGGACTAAGAGATTAAAAAAAAACAGAATATATCACAAAAACAACAGGAAAATCATATAATAACCTAGTAAATATGCACAGTCATTTATCTAATATACTTTACTGTAAATATTCTTTACTATACTACAGTACCTATAATATACTACGACACTATATACTATACTATACAATATATACTATGATATACAATATTCATCACAAAGACACACACCTGATCTGTAACACATTCTTCAAATATCTAAAAGTTTCTTTTAAAAATAAAACTCTTACCAGTAACGTTCCTTGAGCTTGTTAAGTAGCTTGGGGAGAGATGTTGAGGTGTAGTAGTGATCTTTTCATTTAGTGTTTCCTGCTGTTTGAAGCTTGTTTATATGCCTAGATCAGTTTTGGCAAACCCTTTGGGGGTGGGGCCTGTGTGCCTGAGTCCTGCCCCCAAGCAGAGAGGTGAGCAAAAGGGACTTTCCATGGAATAAAAAATTGCAGACTCATTGTTAGTACTGTAATTGAACACAGCCATTATTTGAATATGATTATAATTATAACAGTTTTATCAGGATTAGCATGCAGCAGTGTCCCTAGATCATACACAGCTTCAGTCTTCCTTGAACTGGGAGACTACACGTTTAGACAGAATCTTGGAGAGTTCTTCTTAAATGAAATGAAATCAGAATCTCAGTCCTGTGTGATAATTAAGTAGTCAAGTAAATTAAAATGTGACTTTGCCTTGAAGTTTGACCTACCCTAACATTAACAGGTAGTGCAGTAAACCCCCATTAAATATTGCATTTTTATTTTTGTTGAGTGCATCCAAAGATGTGAAACTGCCCTCAAGCAGTGTGTTATCTATTCAAATGAGTTTTTCACATGGTAATTTGTGTGAAATTTCAATTACATTTGGCTTCTAAACATCAGTCTTTTCTAAAATTGTTCTTCTTTCACTAACTAGCATCATCAGTAAACATTTCAATTTAATGTATGTGTCAAAGTTCAACTAAAGCAAACACATGGCGGCACTCACGTTCTTTATTGACTGCCACAACATTCTGTTTGAATGAAAATCAGCTTGACAAGGTGAACCACAAAGCATAGGGAATTTTCCAGGAAGAATTTGTTTGCAGATGTTGTCACGGTGAGCAGAATGAATAATGTAACAGGCAGCAAAGAAATGGTCACATAAAGACACCTGGCTATTGAAAAGCAAAGAGAATGGGGGTTGCTAAAAATTTAGATTTTACTTTTTAGTACTTAAATAGATACCTTTCCATACTGGATTGAATATCATTTGAATCCAAAATTATTTGACTACAAGCTTCCTTTTCACAAAATAATCAATTTCAACTCTATCTCAGAAAGCAAAGAGCTAACAGCTGCTAAAAACAGCTTGTAAAAAAAGCATTCATATTAGGTCTGGCTACCGAAACCCCACCTTTAAAATTTAAAAATTATGTAACCAATACAGAAATGAAAATTCATGCCTTAATCTGGTGAATAAGTAAGCAATAACACACAAATGGGTGTGTGCTCAGACATATGTTACACACATCTGGGTATGTGTAGGAACACCCAGCATGTTTGACTGAATAAAGACATGCAGCAGGGAGAGATTGGCACTGAATTGTTTTTATTGAATGCACCGTTCAGCTGATCTTTAATGTTTCAGTAACACAGATCAGCTTAATCAATAATCTAATCAGGGTGTATACATGACAAGGTAGTTTCTTGCAATAAGAATGTTTCTGGTAAGTCTTTGATAGTGTACCTGAATGTTAGGTGGGTTGGTGATATGTTAATAAAGCTTTTTAGAAAACAATGTACTACTTTAAACTCTCATGCATATGTGCATGTATTTAAGCAGTGTGATCAATCTTATCCATGCTTCACACTGCACCCCTGGAGTTGAAGAGCTATTTGTTCTATTGTGTGTGTGGGAGTGCCACCCTTAGTTGATCCAAACTGACTGAAACCTGTAAAACTGCTTCAGTTCACTTTTTTAAATCAGCATGTAGTATCTCTGTAAGTTTGCAATACAGTCATATGTTACCTTTCAGAGCTTCATTACTCTTATTTAATCCAATATGATTTTTGCTTTACACACATTGCCACATTGGCGACCGAATATTGCAATTTCAGTTTTAATAATAACTTTGAAAATGGTGCAACCTGGTGATCAAAGGTTAGAATTGCATCTAAATACTATCTAGTCCCCTGTCCAAAATTTGAGTATGATTTTGGGGGGTAAAGGGGGTGTGAGTACATTTTTCGGGGGATATAGAAGCTTAAAATAAAATCAAAGTTCGGGTAGCTTTACTCCTGGTGCTAGAGATTGCATATAAGGGGTAAGTTGTGTAAATGTAACTGCTTCACATTGGTTTCCTGTTACACAACTATCCTGCTTAAAAGCAGACCTACGGCTCTGTTTAATACTGCTGAAATATGACATATGTCCTAAGTTATAGAAACTATAGATTATGGAAATGTATAGAAAATAAGTGATTGTACTGTAATCTATTTTATGAATGTGCTGGTTCCACTGTATTGGGATTGTTGACTCATACACCAAATTACTGACATTTCTATATTCCATGTTGTACCCCCACAACCCAAATAACACATACATATGTATTTATTTACCCACCCATACAAAATAATTCCACAGACAGGTGAGGTCACACTGTCTGAGGTAGTGGGCAGGGTTTTTTGTTTTTGTTTGTTTTTTGTTTGTTTTTTAATCAGTATTAATATATTCTTCATTAGAAAGAATGTGCATGTTCTGCACAAACTTCCTTGTTAAAACCAAAAGACATCTCCTTTTAAGGATCTGATGCAGGTGGTTTACGTTGAAGGAAGAGGAAGGATTTTTTCTTTTTTTTTTTTTGTTGTTGTGTTTTAGAGTGACGTTCTAGTGGGAGTCTTTCTAATCAGCAACTCTATAGATACTGGGGTAGAGAAGTTTGAGCAAGTTAGTATTCCTGAACTGCGAGTCTCAGCGATGACAGAGCCACGGGTAGAGATTGAGTCCCTGCATTTCTCTGTTGGCATCCTTGGAATATCCGCAGGTAAGAAACTATATGCACCCAATGTCGCAGTTGTGTTTCTCCAGAATTGAACGCCGAAGTTAAAACCACAATGTGAAAATAATGTTGTTATGTGTGTCATACTTAACTTATACACACATTCAAATATTCCTTTCAAGATAAATGCTTTTCTTTTTTTTTTCAATTAATTTTTTTTAACGTTTTCTGTACTGGGTTACAGTTTTTCAAAACATGGCTTAGTTCAGTACTTTTTTTTTTCCTTGCCCACTAAATGAATATTAAACTGAATTTTAAACTAAATGATTCAGTCAGATTTAGGGATGTAGTATGTAAAATATTTCATAATTGCTTTTGTAGGATACTGTTAGTGCGTTTTACAACGTACATCTGACTGCTTTATTTATTCATTTATTGTGTAGTCTAGTATTACCTGTGTAAATACCACGGCCAATGGGGATATATTTCTTGATAATATCAATTCCGTTTCTGTCACACTCCGGTTATCATCACTCAGCGATACACCTGATTTCCACCCGTTATTCTGGCAATTAAAAGCATAGAATTGCAAGGTCTACATGTAAGTAGCTTTCTGTACGTTATTTAAATGTAAAGTACGGTAATGGCATACAGCATGCTGAACACTGGTTAATCGTCACAATGCACAAGAAGGCATGTGTTGTAACAACGCCTGTTTTCTGTTTAAATGCTTATTTCGGCAGATTAATCGGTGACAACCACAAAGCTAACTGCTATTTGTGATTAACTATGTTCAGTCCATTTGAAATAATATCATGCAGCACTTCAATAGTGTATAGCTAGTACACCACCACCAAAATTAATCTCTTTTGCAGTTAAATTAATTGTGCTGCAGTAGTACTGATTCATGTTACTGAACTACTCAGTTTACTATTCTGAGAATAATGCAGTAATGCTTATTTGTGTAACAGGTTGACCACTTTGCAGTGCTTCATTATTTTTGAACGTTACTCAATGCCTCGTCATTCTGCGGTTTTTATTACTCAATAACGTTAACAATTTCTTCTTTCGCTAATGATTTTGAAATGTATGTGTAGTGTGAAAACCAATCAGCAGGAATAGCGACATGTATATAATAATGTCTCAATACTCCCAGGTTCCCTTTTGCTGTTGGTCAATGGCTACAGTCACACCCAGACAGGCCCATTTATTCCAAGCACTGCACTGGGAATCTTGCTACTAATCGTTGCTGCTCTCCTGGCCTATGCAGGTAAGTGTCATTTGCCTCAGGCTCTGCAGTACACATAATGAATGACTAGGGTAACTCTTGCATGACAACCACCATGTGGCAATATTAATGATGTCAACCACGTGTAAACCTGTGGATCACATGAGCCTCACATGTTGCTTATATATTGGATTGGATATATTTATATAGATGGTTTATCCCATCTGGTATCAATGTCTGATGAATCCTGCAGCGTTCATCTGTCTATAAACCACAAGTATATGCTGTCAGTTGGGTGAAAGTAATGCAATGTTATACAAAGTTACCATTTGATAAAGACAGCCCACACCCCCCCCCCCCCCCCCCCCCCCCCAAGCTAATTTTATGGAAAATGAGTAACACTTTGTAACATTTACAACACATACAAAAGGATAATGCTCAGGCTGATTCATGATTGCCCAAACATTCTGAGTTTATTTATCTCAATTTGTCACATGTATGTTACTGTTCATCTTGATTGTATAGTAGGGTTGGAGCTGACTGCTGTGTTTATCTCCACCCCCCACCCCCCACCCCCCACCTGCAGGTGTGAGACGGAGCTTGAACCATGCCCCTCTGTTTGTGTCAGTGTTTCTAACCATTTCTGCCCTGTGGTGCGGCTCAGGACTTGTTCACATCCTGGCTGGGCAGGGGGTGGTGGTGGGGCAAGCTGAGCTGCGTGATGCCATGGTTCCAGGACTGGTGGCATTTACCCTGGCTCTGCTGATAATAGGGGTGGTGGGGGTCATGCAGAGGGAGGTTGTCCTGTCGGTCATCTCCTTCGCAGTTTGTCTGGCATGTGCACATGAAATTGCTGGGCTATATGATCGCTCCTTTGGACAGGGGGCCACGGCTGCCAATTACCTGCTGGTCTGCCTTTTGGGGGCATACTTTGGCACAGGGCGGATGCTCAAATACATCACCAAGGACAAGCTCCAGCTACCAGGCACCGGCCTGGTTAAGAAAGACAAGCTAACAGCCTCACAAGCTCAGGACAAAAATGACATTGTGATAACTGGCTTAGTGATGAACCTGCTCTCAGCCAGCGTCTTCGCTTGCCGTCTGTTGGGGGTGGTCTCCACTCTTTTCTGGGGTCATGTTCCGTGGCTGTGGACAGCTGGGGTTTACCAGATTGGGGTATGCATCCTGTCTTACCGCTGCCTTGAGACACTCTCTGCCACCTTCTACGGTTTCACCTCGGTGCTGAAATTCGCTGAAGGCTACACCCTCCTTCTGACTGTCTGGCACCCAACTGAGCCCTACTTCCCAGTCCCCTTCCCTGCTGTATTTTCCATCCTATTCTTTGTGCTGGCCCTCTTTATTACCCAGAAGAGTCTGGCATATGGGCTTTACCTCCTGTTCTATGTGTCCTATTGCATTGCCATTGCTGCCCAGCCCAAAGGCTTCTTCCAGGGAGGCACCCAGGGAGTCCAAGCCGCCATTTTCATTGTCTCTGCCATCATGATACTTGTCTCTCTCCACAACATGGCATCACCTTGGAGGATCCCCACTGGAGAAGGGCTGGTGAAGGCTTTAGTCTCCAGGACCAATGCATTAAACCTGCGAGAGCAAGATAAGGACTTGCATGCACCCTACTTGGGTTACTCCAAATATGCTGATGCAGAAGTGCTAGGCCATGCCTGCAGCGTGCTGGCTGCCTTTGCAATTACTGCAACCGTTGGCCCAAGTGGACCTCTGGGCATCGTGATCCTGCCCTGGGCAGTGGTAGCTGGTGGAGCCCTCCAGCTGCTGTCTGGCTCGGTGGCATTTGCACGGGGCAAGACCCTAGAGAGCACAGCCTTCATCCTCTATGGCATCATGTGGGTGGTGTGGGGGCTGACCAGATATGGCGGTCTTTATGGTGTCACAAGGGGCTTCAACGTGGCCGTGGGCATCATTTGCTTCATGCTTTTCAACTGCTTTGTGATGGTGGGGACCCTCTTCCTCAGTAAGGCCTGGTTTGCCTACGCTCTAACTTTCGAGCTCATCCTGATCAGCTTCCTGCTGGACGCAGTCAATGCGCTCCCCTTTGGCTACGACATCGGGGTAACCATCATCTTCGGCCTGGTCAGCTTCTACTGCTTCCTGGCCAACCTCTTTAACAGCAGCTTCCAGAGCCCCCAGCTGCCTGTCGGCGATCCCTTCATCAAGCTGAGCGGCTACGGGGGTGGCAGTGGAAAGTGTCCCCATGTCCCTGCCAGGAAGGCTACCTCTGTCCAGAAGATTGCAGGTATTTTGAAGTCTGTGGTGATGAGGTTAAACTTTATTACTACTCAATAATATAATATAATGTTATTTATATTAGTAGGGATATCCGAAAGTGAATATAAACTTTTATCCCTCCCCCCACCGGTTTCAGACATCCTAAAGAACGGTGGCACCTGCGGGATTCCCACGGACACAGTCTATGTGCTGGTAGCTGCTTGCAATCGGCCCGATGCTGTAGAAAAGGCATACAAGTAAGTTTTTACTGTGATTATAGTACAGATCCTATATCTTATCTTGTCATCTGTGTATTGTTTGGTCCATCTGTCTTCTGCCTTTTAGAACAAGCTTTAGTCATGTACAGTATTATCAACCTGTCTTATCTACTGTACACTTTCTTCCCCTGACTTTAAAGCAGCTCAACCATACAGTTGTATTGCAGTCACCTTCACAACAGCTGAAACAACATATATTAGACAAATTCATAGGGTGGTTTAAAAGTCACGACCAGCTTATGGTGGGCCACAGAGAAACGAAAACTTATGTGGTGAAGATTATGTTTACCTTGAGCACTTATCAGTGTACAGTTTGATGTCTTGGTATGCATTTGCCTAGACTTTACCTTCTTTCTGTTCCAGAGCGAAGGTGCATGCTCAGGACCGGCCCATGTCCTTGTGGATCTCCAGCATCAAGCAGTTAGAGCCAGCCAGACACCTCATTAACCCACTGCTCTGGGACTTCATGGAGGCAGCCTGGCCCTCCTCCATCAGCATGGTCATCATGCGAGGTAGGGGGCACTGCTGAGCTAGGTTGGGGTCACGTACCACTAGGACTGGGTGGGTAAGGATTAATCTGATTCCTACATTGGTAGCTTGCATTGTTTTTGGATGGTCTTTCTTTGCTTTGTACACGGACAGTGAACGATCAATATGTAGTAAGTCAACTGTGCTTCTGTTCTGTACCACACCCCAGTAGTTCTCTGCAGCTCTGCAAGTTCTATGCATTGGTGTTGTCATGCTCTGTTAACAGAGATGTTGGTGCTTGTTTTCACTTGTAGGTAAGTGGCTTGAGTGCTTTGGGCTGAAAGACTCCGCGAAGTACATCGGCACCCCTCAGAGCATCGCCATCCGTAACCCCAACTGCACCGTCACCACGCATCTCATCGACTTGGTAAGGAGTGTTGGGTTAAAGGTTGAGACCTACTGTATGAGATCAAGGCCTAAATTCCTGAGCTATATGTTAATACCCCTGGAGAGTCTTATCTAACCGAACCACTTCTTTCTGGCAGGTGGGTCCCATTGCAGTGACGTCAGCAAATCCAACAGGAGAAGCAGACACTACCCACCACAACCAGGTCTACGCTAAACTGGGAGATAAGGTGGGGCAGCTGAGATACAGTAACAGAGATACACATACATATAGAAACAAACCAAGCTTGGACCAAAACACTCAAACAAACCCAGTATCAAACGGTATCTGTGGCAGCTTAAAACAGTTGGATTTGAAAAAAGAAAGAGCATGACTACACATTGATGTAGTGAATTAGTAAATAAGGAGTTTAAGCATCTATATTATTAATAGCTGTTAATGTGTTATTAGATAATAAGAGCACGACTACACATTGATGTAATAAATTAGTAAATAAGGAGTTTAAGCTACATTGTTAGTAGTAGCTGTTAATGTGTTATTAGAGAAGTCGCTTGTTTTCTCTCTCAGGTGGACGGGGTTTTGTGTGACGGGCCTTCCCCGGAGAATATTGCCTCCACCGTTGTGGACTGCACCAAGATAGAAAGCGGGAACATTGGCTTCTTCAGAGTGGGCATCTTCCCCAAATCCCAGGTACCTCCCTGCCACCTCGGACAGTGTGGGCTTCAGTGGTGGCTTCAAACATTTTAATATTAGAAGCTTGGCTTTACTATCTACTGTTTTACAAAAACAGTGATAAATATAATTGCAATGGTTATATCACAAAATTACCCCAAACTCTTACAATTGTTCGTACTTCACAGTGGTAACAACCAGTACACACTGGTAATTGATAGCACCAGTATCACATTTGTACCAGTGTGGTACTATATCATTACCACTGTACAATACTGTTGCCAATGCTGGTCTGCTAGGGTTTATTCTGGTTATTACACTAGTATGAGAAGAGTTTCCCAATGCTATTGTTCATAACCACTGTTGACAGCATTGTGACTTCCATTTCAAAATGATGTGTATGGTATCTGTGTATTTCCACTGATAGTTATGTTCTTAAATAAAGGTGCTGCAAATCTTTGAGAGGGTTCAGAGAAAACACAAAGGAGGAGGAGTGGACAATACTGCCTTTGTGAGTGATATCGCTGAAGAGACCACAACTCCCGAGACGGCTATTCACTCCAAAGGAGAGCTTAGCTCTGTGAAGGAGGAGGTCGAACTTCAAGAAGAGGGGCAGGATAAATAGGGAAGTCTATAGGAACTTCAAGGCTATTATTTCAGAGATTCTGCATAAGGTGAAACATTCAAGAACATGTTCTTATTTGAAGTGGATACCTGGTTGAGGATGCTCCCAAGCTATATACTCATAAGAAGTACCCAAACATACAAGTATCTTATAGTTGAATAGCAACTGTTGTGACATGTCTGCTTGGCCAAGCTAGCCTGACTTGCACAGGTAAAATAATATTACTGTAAATAAGTAGACCCAGCTACTGTTCTCTGTCAATCCTGCTCACTGTATATACTGTACAGGCAACTGCCTTTGTAAACACACAGAAAAATGAGTGAAGTTTTATGTTCTTATTTAGATGTAAGCAAAGCAAATACACTGTTGAGGTATACAATTGTGTTGAGTTGTCAGTCTTGGCAGGGATGTCACAGGCTTAATCCTATGAAATTTTAATTAAACATAATAGTAAATGGTTGAAATAAAGGAAGCTTTACAGCAGATTGTACTAGTTTATATAGCTATTCCAGTTAACATTTTTAATGCCTTCTGAAGCTATCAATGTGATTAATGTTTGTAGCTTTTTATTGATATATTTATATAATTTTTGTATTTATTTTTTTAAAGTGTTATTTCAGAATTACACAAATAAAACACCCACACACTGATGTGTTTTTTTTAGAATGGTTTGCTAATAACTTTTGGACGTAACATATAAAGGAACAGCAACATTACAGTCAAATTGTCTCCAACGAGACCTACAGTTTTTATGTTTTTTACATGCGTGTGGTCCCTTTGTTATTCACTGTGGCAAAGTGGGTAAGTGTGTGCAGGTGAAGGTAATACAGCAGTGCAGAAGAAACAGACAGACAATGATATTCAGGTGCAAAGGTGTTTATTAATTGTTATTTTTCAAGAGCCTGACGGCAAATGACGGTAAGCAATAATGAAGTAAAGTGATATTGCGGTGTGTATCACTTTATCTGTAATCCCCTAGTTTGACCCGCAACCAAAAAGTCCCATTCTTTATACACCCACACGTAACACAAAACACAGTTCCTTTAGTGAGTGAATTAGTGCTCATGGTGCAGAATACGATTCTTTGTGACAACAAGGGAAGTGCTGGTGTCCTAGTTTGATGCTGGCCTTTGGCTACAGCTCTGGATCGTGTTAGCAGTCTTAAACAACAAACAAAAAGTTTTTACCAGACAAACAAATACAACATTCACGTTTTTATCACAGGGTTCTCCTTCTAGGTTGTTCTAACCACTTACAAAGGAATAGATCACTTTTACTACATCCCCTATTTATGCACTCCCTCATGACCCTTAGTTAACGAGTGCATCCATTCCTCCAATCCGCGGATGCCACGTCATTTCCCGTCTGGGTCATTGAGTTCGGATACCGTAGCTCCGCCCCTTTTCAAGATGGCCGATTTCCACCTGGCTCTGGGATTAAACTGTCATGCCATTTAGTCCAGGGTACTCTGTTACACAGCGTCCTCGCAGGTCGGGAGGGAGATCTAACACCAAGAATCATTGATCTCTGTCACATTCACTAATACATTTGAAGAGTTAATACTGTTTATTAGATTAATTATAATATACAAACACAAGCTTTCAAGTCTATTCTTCAGTTGCACAATAAGTGGATCTTGAAGGGACCAGGTGAAAAATATAACGTTATTGTCACAGAGACGGCCGAAGTGGGCGGCGTCAGAACCAGGAAAGGTAATGCAATACACAAAACACGGGACGGATGAATGAAGTGATGAAGACGCCTGTTGGCGCCGGTTTAATACCAAATAAAAGGTTTACACAAACACGAAAAACACAGGACACGGCACTCTACGCCAAAATAAATAGACAAACGAAAACAGACTAAACTTAACAAAACGGTGCACGCACAGACACTGACAAACACGGTGAGCGGATACTTTCTCCTCTTATCATTACTACTACTGCTGCTGCTGCTGCTGCTGCTGCTTATTTCCTCCGTCTCCAATCCCGTTCTCCGCTCACCGAACACCCAACCCCAGTATGTGACAACGTGCATCTATATATACTATTGTGCTGGGATTCAATTACCAATTAATTATTCACTTGAATCCCAGCACGTGAATTAATAAAGTGCAATTCCCCGTGCTCACATATTACTACATTTTACTTGCACGTGAAGTGCTGTGCAATCCTCGTGCCTAAATACACATATACATTTTTAAACACTCGTGTTACACAGACCCGTTTATATCCCGTGTACCAATGTCTATACACCAACATTTAAACACACCACACGCAACACATAACAGATAATATACACAGGGGCGGGCACTTTGTTACAGTTATACATCACCACTTGTTGCTACAACTGTTTAAATAATGTACGTGTCATTTTTATTTTCACTGTAAACATCCTGACAACATTTTACAGTTGAAAGTCTGTTTCAAAGCTCTTTTCAAAATGTCCACTCTGGTGCACTGGGGTTTGAGATCTGTTCTAAAAATCACTGCAGGAATAGCGATTAAAAAACCATGGAACAATGAGTACTGCAAATTTCATTGAAACGATTGTCATTTAATTTACTTAGTTTCTTTTAGTAACTGACACATCATGAAACATGTTGCATTACAGTGGGCAGGTACAAAAAACTGAGAGAAAGCAATTTGGATTGAAATCATAAAAGCTGTTGATCTTAATGCACGGAATGAAAGGTGGTTTGAACCATTGTTTGAAATGTATGGCTTTGGAATGTCAGCAGCCAATCAGAATGCTGGACATTTTCAAGCCATTTTATAAATCACAATAATGTGTACTGTGTTGTTGGTATGTTCAAATATTCAAATACATGATGTAAGCTACTTGGTCCACATATAACTGCTTGGTAAGGTACTCAACTGAAAGTACAAAACTGACAAAGTTTTTCCAAAAGCCTTATTGAGTATTCCTCATTTAACTGAGATTACAAGAAAAAGAATTTAGAAAGCCATTGTCAACATCTTTTTTTATGATATGCTGTTATTATAATTTAAGTGCCATATAGCTATATCCCCTGTTTCATATGTCCTTTTTAAATGTAACCTCATAGATTTAATCAGCTGTGGTGAAGAGGACTGAAGCCTAAAACCAAAGACCTCATTTTACCTGGCGAACTTAAACAACCGATGTTCCCAATGCTGCTGTACTGCTCCCAGGAGGCGAGAGCTCACCTTGGCCTGTTGCCAGTGCAGGTTCATCATTGTTCTATAATCCACGTGTTTGTTTCCTAGGTTACACAATGAATTTTCTTGTTCCAGGAAGTGCTAAAAGTGTTACAGTAATCCACCTAATATGGTTAGTGGGCAGCTCTATTTCTCTTTCAAGCAATAGTAGATTAAAAGGAATGACACAGCAACAGTCCTCCAGCCGAGTTATTTTCATGTCAACACCTTTCAATGAATCTCTGTGATAAGGAACTCATCAGTCTAGTATTTATTTTGTTTGTTTGTTTCCTCCGTATTGACATCATTTTTCAGTAAGGGCTTCCAACGTGACTTTCTGACTTGCTCTAAGTCCTACAAGGTGTGTGTTAGACATGAATGCTACCCACGTTGTCTGCTTGTAGTCCTTCATCTCTCTGCCATTACTGCACTTATGTCAGGCTGTGTTTCAGATTGTCAGAAACAGCAACTGTTTTGTATGTTATCACATAATTCTATATTACAGTTTTGTGTTCCTCAAAAATAAACACAGAAACCCTACAGTAGTTATAATACACTCCCTGTCATCTACTATTCTATATGCAACATGAAATGGTTACCAAGGGAACATAAAGATCCGAGATGGGAAGGCATATTATCCTTTGGTTGTGCATAGGTTCAAAGTTGTGAATTGAAGCCTGTACAACACTAAAATATTTCCTCCATTTCACTTTTACCAGAATCATCCAACAGGATTATTTCCACAAGTATTTTCTGGAGTAGTTAGCAAGAAATTATTGATCTTAGGAGGAACAGCAATGGAGCATTACACAGAATACTGACATTAAACAGGAAACTAAATTAAGATGATAAAAATAGTCTTTTAAAATAACATGTTACCAAAGCTGCAACAAATAATGAAGTATAAAATAAACTTGGGGGAAGATAATCAGAACAGGTGGATCTATCATGTTTTCTTTTTTCACAGTGGATGTGTTATATGTGTTTGGTACTTTAATATTTATGTAGCACAAAGAGTATGTACCTTTGTCAGTTAGACCCCCCCCCCCTCTCCCCTGTTTATTTATCTCTGTGTATGCTGGCTAGGTACGCTTCCTGGTCCGGGGTCTTTCCTCAAGAGCTGCGAATTCCTAGACAGTGTGCTGATGTCTCGCTGGGAAGCTATGATGGACTGACATTCTCTTGCCAAGAACAATTATCACAATGGAAACTGATCAGACCAAGGAACAAGAACATCATGTAGATAGTATTGTGTACAGTATATAATTAAGCAACAACTTGGCTGTAGGCATGAAGAGCATCTCTAATGGGTTGTTCCTGCTATGACTAATTAAAGCAAATGGCATTCCTGAGGTGTGCTGACCCATCCCGAGAAGCCCATACTGTGCCATTATGTGTCGTCACACCTTTGGAATCTTAAAATCAATTGTGTCATTGGTATCTGATGGTGAAGTCGCGCATCTAGTTCTGTGTTGCATAACTGCTTGGATTAGATAGTTATTTCCCAGAATGTTTAAAGAAAAGCACATAACTGACCCAAAAAAACATAATTAAACATTCCTCAGTGAGACAAATCCAAAGACTTTAGAAACCCCCTTTGACAACATCTTTTTTATTATATGTTTTTATTCTAATTGAAGTGCTGTGCTATTTACCCCTATTTTGAAATGACCATTTTAAATGTAACCTCATGGATCTAACCCACAATGTTGAGGAAAACTATAGCCTTAAATGAAGACCTCATTTTACCTGGCGATCCTAAGCAGCAGAAGATCCCAAAGCTACTTTACTGATCCCAGGAGGAGAGGACTCAGCTTGGCCGCACTATCAGGACACCTGTGACACTTGACCATTAGGGGTTGCAATGGAACGGTGAGAAAAACCATCCTTGGACGAGTTTCTCTTGCCTAACCTATGGGAGCGAAAGAACTAACGTAGCGCTCCCTGTGATCCTCAGCCTAGCTCAGCCCAGTTCCAACATTTTTAAGGACACAGGTACTATAGGTATGTCAGAGTAAATAAGGACTGTTGTCAGTTCTGTGTGTATTAATTTACACCGGATATACACACTATGGCCTATGCTAAGATATTGCCAAATACATTCTTTAGTTTTATGTGTTAGCTTGTTGTTGCCATAAAAAAATTGTGTTTTTTGATGTAAGTTCTCACTTTGTGGTTTTGTCACCAGAATCTCTCAAATATGTTGTAGACTTTCTGACTTGTTCTAAGTACTACAAGGTGTATGTTAGACATGAATGCGACCCAGGTTGTCTGCTTGTAGTCCTTCATCTCTCTGCCATTGCTGCACTTATGTCAGGATATGTTTCAGATTGTCAGAAACAGCAACTGTGTTGAATGTTATCACATGAAGCTGCAAAGGCTCCACCTTTATCAGAAACCTGTAACAGTCGTCTCAAAATAAATGCACCAGTCTAAATGGTGAGTTCTATATTACAGTACTTCCTTGTTCCAGGAAGTGCTAACAGTGTTACAGTGATCCACCCACAATAGTAGATTAAATGGAATGACACAGCAACACTCCTCCAGCCAGAGTTATTTTCATCAACACCTTTCAATGAATCTCTGTTGTAATTAACTCATCAGTCTAATATTTTTTGTTTGTTTGTTTCTTCCGTATTGACATCATTTTCCAATAAGGGCTTCCAACGTGACTTTCTGACTTGCTCTAAATCCTACAAGGTGTGTGTTAGATATGAATGCTACCCAGGTTGTCTGCTTGTAGTCCTTCATCTCTCTGCCGTTTCTGCACTTATGTCAGGCTGTGTTTCAGATTGTCAGAAACAGCAACCGTATTGATTGTTATCACATGCAGCTGCAAAGCCTCTACCTTTATCAGAAACCTGTAACAGGTTTGAATATTATTTCCATGAAAAACCTGAGTCGTATCAAAACAAATTCACCACTCTACAAGGTGAATTCTATATTACAGTTTTGTGTTCCTCAAAATAAGCACAGAAACCCTACAGTAGTTATAATAAACTCGCTGTCATCTACTATTCTATATGCAACATGAAATGGTTATCACAGGAACATAAAGGTCTGAGATGGGGAGGCATATTATCCTTTGGTTGTGCATAGGTTCAAAGTTGAAGTATTATGCTTGTGCATTGAAGCCTGTGCAACACTGAAATATTTCTCCTATTTCACATTTACCACAATCATCGAACAGGATTATTTCCAGAAGAATTTTCTGGAGTAGTTAGTAAGCAATTATTGATCTTAGGGGGAACAGCAATGAAGCATTATACAGAATACTGACATTAAACAGGAAACTAAATGAAGATGAGAAAAAATAGCCTTTTAAAATAACATGTTACCAAACCGGCAACAAGTAATGAAGTATAAAATAAACTTGGGGGATGGATCTATCATGTTTTCGTTTTTCACAATGGATATGTTATATGTGTTTGGTACTTTAATATTTATGTAGCACAGAGAGAGTATGCACCTTTGCCAGTTAGATCCCCTGTTTAATTATCTCTGTGGACGCTGGCTAGGTATGTTTCCTGGTCCGGGGTCTTTCCCCAGGAGCTGTGAATTCCTAGTCGGTGTGCTCATGTCTCGCTGGAAAGCCATGATGGACTGACATTTTCTTGCCAAGAACAATTAGCACAATGGAAACTGGTCATTGTACAGACCAAGGAACAAGAATACAATTTAGATGGTATTGTGTACAGTATATAATTAGGCAACAACTTGGCTGTAGGCATGAAGAACATCTGTAATGGATTGTTCCTGATATGACTGATTAATGCAAATGGCATTCCTGAGGTGTGCTGGTCCATCTAGAGAAGAAAATACTGTGTCACTGTGCATCATCACACCTCCGGAATCTTAAAATCAATTGTGGTATCTGATGGTGAAGTCGCACATCCAGTTCTCTGTTGCATAACTGCTTGGATTAGGTAGTCATTTCCCAGCATGTTTAAAGAAAAGTACATAACTGGCCAAAAAAACATAATTCAACATTCCTCAATGGGACCAATCCTAAGACTTTAAAAACCCTTTTTGACAACATATTTTTCATTATATGTTTTTTATTCTAATTGAAGTGCCATGTAGCTTTTCACCCCTTATTTCTCCTCTATTTGAAATTACCTTTTTAAATGTAACCTCGTGGATGTAACCCACAATGGTGAGGAGAAGTGAAGCCTGAAACTAAACACCTCCTTTTACACTGTGAATCTAAGCAGCAGATGTTCACAATGTTACTGTACTGATCCCAGGAGGAGAGAGTTCAGCTTGGCTGCACTGTCAGACCTCCTGTCACACCTGACCATTAGGGGTTGCAATAGAATGATGATAAAAAACATCCCCAGATGACTTTCCCTTGCCTAAACTACAGGAGCAAAATAACTAATGTAGCTTTCCCTGTGGACCTCAGCCTTGGTCAACCAAGTGCACAAATTTTGAAGTACACAGGTACTGTAGGTATTTTAGAGTTAATAAGGACTGTTCTCAGTCCTGTGTGTATTCATTTACACCAGATATACACAGTATGCCCTATGCTGAGATATTACCAAATACTTTCTTTAGTTTGGCATTTTAGTTTGTGCATGCCAATAAAAGTGAATCCTTCAAATATGTTGTAAACTAGTCTTCATGGATTTTGCTTATGTGGTGACACACTAAAATAAAAAAAATAAATAAAAAATGGTTTCTTTTTACAAGATAAATTATTCAGAATAATTAAAAGCATGGTACCTTTGTAATATGCTTTCTATTGTACTATTTTGACTTTTCTTGATCTGAGATACATTGGTAAGAATTTTAAAATAGCACGTAATGGATATTAAAAACATGTCTTCTTCCTGAGTTGTGTTATTCCCAGTTTCCTTTTGTGGTTGCTGCACAAGACAGGAACATCATACATACATTTTTCTTCTTGAGTTCAAGGAGTGTCATAAATATCCTTGTCTGGAAAGTCCAAGAATCACAGACACTCTGCTGTTCAGATTCATGACAAACAACATTTTTTTAGTGCTGCTCTTAGCTGTTGGTAAAATAGCTGAAATATGTTAGTTTGTGACCATGTTATACAACGTGACTGTGTTATATTTGCTGTGGAAACGGTGAAAGGAAAAGTGTTTTAAATGGTCAAACTGTAGTGTATAATAAGATGTTTCTGTAGCTTTTTTGCAGTTGGAATGGGTTCTGGTTGATGTTATAATAAACCTGTTAATGGAACAACTTGGGCGTGTTTGAGAAATTCCAGGACAAAACAGGGACAAGTTTGTTACGTGGGTGTTCAATAAATAAAAGAAACCATTCTGTGTCAGAACTGAGTATTTCATTATGGGGAACTTTTCTCACAGACTGTAGCCTCCTATTGTGTCTCCTCTGATTTAATTGCCCTCAGATTCCCTTTTCTTCTGTTTCAGATTTATGTTCACTAATTCAGGGTTACAGGACATTACCGTGTGTCCATTACCGCGAACTCACCACCGTCTCTGTTCATCAACACGTGACCCAGTACAGCACAACCCCAACACCACATTACCCAGTACAGCACAATTCCAACACCACGTGACCCAGTACAGCGCAACACCACCACCACGTGACCAATACATCGCAACCCCACCACCACGTGACCAATACATCACAACCTCACCACCACGTGACCAGTACAGTGCAACCTCACCACCACGTGACCAGTACAGTGCAACCTCACCACCACATGACCAATACAGTGTGACTCCACCACCACAGGACCCCATCACTGCGGCACACATTTACAGTGATAGACCACCATCGCAAGCCCGTTACAGCATATCACCACACACGACTTTGTAGCTATACTTGCAGCCTGCCCCAGATGCATTCAGGGTCTTTTATTTCTGAAGTAGCTGCATGGTTTGTTTCAAGTTTTTGTTATTATTTATTATTTTTTACACATTACCTTAACAAGTTGCTCTTCTTCAGTAAAGATGTATTTTCCATGCAGAAGCAATTCATGTTCAAAGCACTTTGTTATTATTATTATTATTATTATTATTATTATTATTATTATTATTATTATTATTATTATTATTATTATTATTATTTGGCATACAGTACCAAAATAAACAAATCAACTCAAAACTGCTTCCCTCTCTAACAAAAAATAGTTCCAGTGTCATGCTAATATCTGCTCGGTTGGAAAATAGAAAAAAATTACATAAATAATAACAATAATTTGAAACAAACCATTCAGCTACTTCACAATAACTTAAGACTCTGAATGCATCTCAGGCAGGCAGCAAGTACAGCTACAGCTACACCTACTGGGTCACGTGGTGGTGGGGTTGTGCTGTACTGGTCACGCGGTGGTGGGGTTGTGCTGTACTGGTCACGCGGTGGTGGGGTTGTGCTGTACTGGGTCATGTGTTGATGAACACGCACAGTGGTGGGTTTGTGGTAATGAACACACGGTAATGTCCTGTAACCCTGAACTAGTGAACATAAATCTGAAACAGAAGAAAAGGGAATCTGAGGGCAATTCAATCAGAGGAGACACAATAGGAGGCTACAGTCTGTGAGAAAAGTTCCCCATAATGAAGTACCCAGTTCTGACACAGAATGGTTTCTTTGAACACCCAAGTAACAAACCTGTCCCTGTTTTGTCCTGGAATTTCTCAAACACGCCCAAGTTGTTCCATTAACAGGTTTATTATAACATCAACCAGAACCCATTCCAACTGCAAAAAAGCTACAGAAACATCTTATTATACACTACAGTTTGACCATTTAAAACACTTTTCCTTTCACCGTTTCCACAGCAAATATAACACAATCATGTTGTATAACATGGTCACAAACTAACATATTTCAGCTATTTTACCAACAGCTAAGAGCAGCACTAAAAAAATGTTGTTTGTCATGAATCTGAACAGCAGAGTGTCTGTGATTCTTGGACTTTCCAGACAAGGATATTTATGGCGCTCCTTGAACTCAAGAAGGCAAATGTATGTATGATGTTCCAACTCAGGAAGAAGACATGTTTTTCATATCCATTACGTGCTATTTAAAAATTCTTACCAATGTATCTCAGATCAAGAAAAGTCAAAATAGTACAATAGAAAGGATATTGCAAAGGTACCATGCTTTTAATTATTCTGAATACTTTATCTTGTAAAATGAGACAATGTATAATTCATATCAAGCACAAAAAAATAACTATCAAATGGTCCTTGATCTGTATTTTGACAAATACAACATTTAGCAAATTTAGTAAACTGAAGAGCCTTATTAACCCTCTTATAAGATTTAAGATTTGCAATTCGGATGCAATAGGCTGTAACTTTTCCATTAGATAATTGTAGAACTGTTTTAACAATTGAAGTCATCAGTGAGACTAATTGATTTGGCCAGTTTTAATAAAAACAGGTTCTTGCTCTAACTGGTTATTATAGATACTGAAACTCTTGACTTTTGACACTTCTAACCAGCACTCTGACTTTTAATAATGAACTATATCACTGTACTGATTCTAGTTCAGGTTTCATCCCAAACCTGTTTGTTTGTATTTAGAATACATTTAAAATAGAGCAAATAATTATTTAGCATGAAGGATATACCATGAATGTTTGTGGAGTACTGTAGTTCTCTCCTACGAGAGGTTGGTTGTCATCCTTATGAGTGAAATACCCACAGCACTCCATGAGTGTTCTTGTATTTGTATAACAAGTATATAAAGCAAAGTTGACTTTTTCTCAGCTGTCTGTTGATACACCTAGAAATCTCTGTGATAAAAGGTGAGTAAGAGACAGATTTGAGCTTAATTAATTAAGAAAGTCTGAGTTGCTGTAAAACTCAAGTCTGAAATCCAGATAACACATAGTGGGAGTTCTGTGCTCAGTGAACTATGTACAGAAAGTAAAAATGTCAAGGGGAAATGCTTGAGTGTACCAAAGATGCATTCAGGCTTTGACAGATGTATTATATCAAGCTTTGGCAAGAGAATATACATGCACTGACCTATAGTTAACCTGTGGTATATATCGTAAGGTGATGGCTGGGACATAAGCATGATGACCTGTTTGACCAATTTCATGAGAATAGATGAAAGGAAATAGTTAAGGGGCCTCTTCTTATTTTAAACATGTTTCAGTATAAATATAAGGGTAGCTGTGAGACACCCCAAGACGATTCCAACACCTCCATATTTCCTATATACCATCACCTCTCAGCAGAAAACAGGTAGCCTGGCCATTATCTTAAATCTGCTGTTGGATGCTAGTGATTGCCTTAAAAAACTAAATGTAATGGAAGTTTAATACATGTAAGTTTGTGCTTTGGAAATTGAATAAATGTAATCTTGTTAAGTTTCAAGTATTAGTCATTCGAGTCTTAATTATTCTTTATTGATAAGGACAATTGCAGAATGAATGTTGTAATTATAAGACATTAAACCACTACCCTACAGTGCTTTAACATGTATACAGTTTTAACAAGGATTATTTACAGATTCAAAATCCAGTCACTTCTTAGACATAATATACTTTATCAAAATAGAAAAAAATATCTATGTACATATATACATAGTATTAAATATGTCTTATGAAATAAAACAGTATATGTTTAGGGAAGGAAATTCACAGCAGATACAAAACAGAAATGTCACCCTGACAAATATCATTTTCAACACTTGACCATATTTTTCTCATGCCCAGAGTAGACTATGCATTTAATTGCTTGAGACAAACATAGCAAATAGCACTGCATTCAGGAGTAAAATTCACCAAATTATTGTATTAGATTTGAGTAAATACAAACCTGTTTATAAATACAAACGTACAAGTATCATTACATAAAGTACATGGCATACACAAATTGTATTATAGTTTACCATACAAGTATTTTAAATATTTGCACACACAAAATGTTTGTTTACTATATTAATATATACATTATTCACAAATGTAAACAGTAAAATTTGATATCTTCATTTCAGGAGTAAATGTTGCCAGTCTTTACAGAAAAAAGTTTAAAAATAAATTAAATGGCACAGTTTTTATAATTATAATTACTATAATAATAATTTATGGGTGACCACAAATCCTAGTGATGTCACTTGTCACATCCTGAGAGGTGATTCACTAAGTTACTGTTATTTGTAGTGAGTGTTCCTTGTCTTTACTCCATGGAATTTTTGACTTTTTCAAAAATGTGTCTGACTTGGGCAGCAGGAAAACAGCCTTCTCTTACAATAGTGATTGTACCTGAAAGAGAAAATAAAACTGAGTAAGTCCTGCATGCTGTAGTGTACAGTGTACAGTAAACAGCTGTCAGTCCAGGCTGCCTTAAACAAAAGGAGAAAATATCAAGGAAATACCTTCATCTATCTTCAAACAGTTGACCACAGTGGAACCGACAGCTTCGTTTGATTCTCCGTCACACAGAACTCCACTGATTTTGTGGCCAAGGCGTCTGTGAGAAACAAAAAAGGAATTATATCATTTATAACAGTGACTACGAAATATTAGCTTTCATACACTAGCCCACTAGGTCATTTAATGCAGGGAAATATTATTCTAACATGCAATATTATGTATCCAGATAACAAATATACAAAAACTTTTTAATCATTAGTACCCAGTTAGGACTGACCTCCCACAGCATGACTATAGTATGGTTGCATCTGTAGAAACCAAACATCTATGATTTCTATTTTTTCCAAGACTTATTATTTTGATGAAATATATATTGTTACAGTTTCATAAACATAAAACAATTAGAATAGAAATGAATCTTCCTTAAAGCCTCCTGTTGTGGCTGTCACCTGGTCATTAGCTCACAGCACAAATACTTACGTTATCACCATGTCATGGTGTGTGCTATCAGGCTCTCCACTTGGATTGGCTGAAGTGATGGCCAGTGGTCCAGTCATATTGCACAGATGGGCGGTTACTGTGTGGTCAGGGACTCGGATCATGATGCTTTCTTTAGTCCCCACTCTATCATAGGCTGGTCCAACTCCTAAATCAGAACAAAGAGAAGGCTGTGAGTGTGGGTCTTTGGACAGAGCCTCTCTTACAAACTAAACTCACACAGGTTTTTGGATTTTCTTAAAGGAAGCAAAGTATATCCTTCAATATGAGTAAAAGAGTCAACAGATGTGCAGTGCTATAAAAGGAAGGGTGAAGTCACCGGTGGTTTTACACAGAAATTGCCATAAAACCCATAAACTACTAGACCAATGCATTGATGACTGCCAGGATTTGAAACAGAACTCGCTCTTTTCTCTAAATTATACATTGCAATTTTTGGAACGACAAAAACATCTATTAATGTCAGAAAACTGGAAATATACAACTAAACATGCAACAGGAGTTTTAAAGTACTTTTGTTAAATTAAAAAGTGTTTAAATAGTTCATATTATACTTATGTTTATTTTGTTTTTCATTTGCCAACAATATCAGTAATACAACTAAATAACAAAAAACATACCGGGTAAAATCCTATATACACAAACGGCAGCTGATCTAACTGCCTGTACGGTGGCAGGGATCATTTCATTTAGATGGAAGAGCCTGTCTGAACTTACCTAGCTTATTGAGCCATTCGCCTTTCTTGACAATGCAGCTGATGCCTCCTGGGTAGACATTCCTCATGAACTCCCAGAGCAGTGGGCTGAAGGGGGGCTTGGCGGTCGACAGCTGCTCCAGGTTGGAGATGCAGATACAGATGGGCTTCTCCTGTGGGCGATCCTGAAAGAGGGACAGAAGTGTGAGCTGAGAGCATGGCTCTGGAAAGTGGCTCTACTCCTGCCTCCATGCAAAAGAACTCTTGAGTGTTATTCTGTACGGCACAGACAAACAAATACATAAATAAGCCTGTCCATACCTTGATATTGTAGATCTTCTCTATAGCCTGTGGGTGTTTGCAGGATGCTGCTAAGGCATACACAGTATCGGTAGGAATACCACAGACCCCACCGGCATCCAGAAGTTTTGAGATGCTCAGTAGCCCACTAGTCTTTCTTGAGGTGGCGATGGGACAAGGAGGAGGAGGGGGAGTTTTGTCAGCTTTTTCCTTTGTAGCCTATAAGAAAAAGGGTATTTAAAAGCATGGTCAAATCTGCAAAAATCCACTTCAGCACTTTTGTAATAACCATTGGGAATATAAAGGCTTTGTGGACATACTTTAGTTTAAGGATCTATTAAAAAAATCTTTATTTCATATTATTTTGATAAACAAAACATTCTTTTAAAACTAATTCCAATATAGCCGGATGACAAGCTTACCTTCAGCAGCGGGGGTCCGAGAGGAAGCAGCTCCTTTGTGAAGATGGAATTTGCAAGGGAGGCCAGAGTACCATACAAACAGATCAGAGAGAAGATGGCCAGCATCGCGACTGTAATGGAAAACCAACTTAGTTATATCACCATCCTTGGAAAGAAAATGTAGTGGAGTACAGGCAGGCTCGATAGAGGTACAGAATGTGTGTAACAAAACAGACATGAGACACAACAATGGTAACATTAGGGAGAAACAGGAGAGATTGCCATGCAAGGACTGTGGGTGAGCCAAAAGGATCAGTTCAGTTCAATCAAAAGCCAAAGATGAATATTCTAGTCTAAGGAAAACATTTAGTCAAGAACTTAACCCGTTTGATCACCAATCCAAACACAGAATATGTTTTCATTATGTTTTCATGTATGGTGTTAGGGTGATAGATGTCTGCTTTCCTAATTCAAATTGTTTAAAATAACAAGTTGCTGTTAATCTTTGCTACCGGTTTCGCTTTTGGGGAAGGAGAAAGGGAGACTCTTACTTTCCAGTTGGTAAGGCAGTCTGCCCAGTGTGGAGAGCAGGAAACACACCACGATCACCTCCATGACAAGAGTCAGCAACAGTAGCACAACATTTACATAGGCACCTTGGGAAAGAGAGAAAAACACACACCAACACACATTAACATTTTCCATCCATTTACTCTGACACTTTTCTTTTCAGTCCAGCTAAACAAACCCCTAAATGTTAGACAAAGATCCAACGCATTTAAAAAAAATGACTTACCTATAAGCATTAGGAAGCCATTAAGTACCAAGAATGCTACAGCCCCAGCTGTGAATCCACCAGCAAAATCAGTAGAAATGCCAAGCAAAAAACCTACAAAATAAAGACATTCTTTTACTAATTGTAAAAGCAAGACATTCCCAACTAAGAAAATCATGAATTAGGTGCAGGACAGTCATGGGCATCCTCAGGGGGATTTCACACAAATCTAGAAAGTGTTTAGCTTGTTCTATAATCCTTGTATAATTTGTGCAGTCAAACAGAGCTACTCTTTTTTTTACAACTTGGACATACATATTTTATTTATTACTTTCAAAACCTATATACTTGCTCAACCACTTTATTTAATTAAAACAGGAGGCACTCTCACTGATATGACTGTTGCCTACCACAGGGGTTTATTAAAACAAATTGGTCGATCGCTGTAAAGTAATCATGTGAATCTACTGCCTTTTCCAAAACATACCTGCAAACCGATACCAGGTCCAGGTAGCCCAGATGGCAGCATAGCAGGATGGGATAATGGGCCCAAAACGCCTTCCCTCCTGGATGTCCAGTCGGCTCACATAGACCTGGATGATTGCTCCAGGAATCAGAACCCAGGGGACGGTGAGATGGAGGAAGGTGGGGTGCACGTCCTGGCTGTGGATGGCAGAGAGAGCAGCTATGCCATTGGTCATGTAGAAAAGGGCATCAGGTAGATGTGAAACAGTGCTGCGAGGGAGGTCTTGAGGTTTCACCCAGCACCGTTTGATGAGTCCCAGGACACTCTGGAGCTTCTCTGTGGACAGTGGCTGCATCCCAACAGGGATCAAGGTCTTCTCTCCTATGGAATTGATGAGTCGGGCAAAGGTACCGTAGAGAGACAGGGCTGTGAACAAGCTGCAGATCACCCCAAAGAAGATGTAGTAGCCCCCCAGTGGGATCTGGGAGATTGTGGATACTGTGAGCAGGAGGAATAGCAAGTTATGGGCCACCTCTAGCACATCCATGTTGAGTGACATCAAGCAGAGAACAATGGCGGTCGCTAGGAAGAACCAGTCACCAACCATCCTTTCTCTCCCGCTGACTGCTCCCTCTCTGTCAATGAGAACTGATAGAACAAACTCCTCCCATGACTTCACCAGCCAGTAGGTGCTGTGCAGACAAAACTTGGTTGTGTGGTAGACATCTTTTCGAAGGTAGGCATAGTAACTGGAGAAAAGTTGGGAGAAGGCGTTGATAGTGACCCAAATGGTGCCCACAAAAAAGGAAGGTAGGTAGCCAAAGCAGAAGAAGGCAAAGACGAAAGGGGAGATTGTGTCACAGAGGTAGCCCAGTGCCATGGGTTCAGCATATTGGGTGTTCTTCTTCTTTTCTTCCCCTATTTTTTGGGAGTTGCTGCTGTTGGCCGTCCCCAGGAGCAACACGTCGAAAAGGGGGGTCCCAAAGCCCTTGAGGATGTAACGTTGGGTGACACCTTTCAGGAGCAAGGCTGCTGCTCCATAAAGCGCACACATGAGGATCACCAGCTCCAGGACCCCAGAGACCACTAGAGCCCAACCCCCGACAAGCCCCACTGCCTCAAAGATCAGGGTCAGGGTGATAGCCCCAAAGACAAAAGGCATGATGTAGTTTACAGTGGCAGAGCAGAAGGACAGGATAAAGGAGATGGAAATGTAAGCAATTAGCCCTGCTATGGCAGACTGACCGATTGGTGGAGTAGCCAGTTCTGGATTTTGAAAAGTGCTGTTGGCTGGATTTAGCTGGTCAGTGGTGTTAGTGCTGTTAATAGAGGGTGGAAAGGCACCCAGGACTATACGGGTAGACCCATAGCTGCCCCAGAGAGCAGCAAATGCGATGAAGGATGTCCCACTTAGGTGATCATACTTCCGGAAGGATAGGAGCCCAGCAAACAGCTGGGTTACTCCCCCGATCAGAATCAGTTGAACACCTGTGAAATGTAGATAGGTAGAAGTCAGAGTCCAGCAAGGTCACCTAACAAACAAACTTCAAAGTAATTATCAACTGTGCTATTACAGGTACCGTTATTGTTGTGCAGAAGATCTTTCTTTTCTTTTTTTAAATTAGCATACAGGGTCACTGTATGTTCATTTTGTTTTTTAAAAAGAATACCAACTTTCTATGCTACGTGTCGGCCTTACACCCATGGTCTATCAGACTGGCTTGAAGCATATAAGAGAGATATACTATCGGGAAACATCAGTTTATGTGAAGGGTCCACCTTATCTTAAATATTATAGAAGAGATCAGTACAGGTTGAATTTGTGTTTAGAGAACATGGAATCATTTTTTGCCTAAAACAGACAGATAGATTTAGTTTTTTTACCAGCCAGAATGTGCTCCACTCCCTGGGATGGTACACCAGTCTGTGCTCCATTGAAGTTCTGCAGAAGAACAAGGAAAGCACTGATTCCATTGGCCAGGAGGCCCAGGACCCCAGGCTCTCCATAGAACATGGCCGCAAATTCATTTTCACCCGCCATCTTCTTAACTTCAAAACTCTGTCAAATTAGAAAACCATTGAGTACACTCAGCCAATCAGCTTACAGCTCTAGCGGGCTTCTATGAGACGTTAGGTGCCCACTGGAACGACACAGCATGAGCTGCGAATCAGACTTAAAATCAGTGCAATTAGCCAATCACAGTCTGTCAGCTCGACTGGAGCTCAGCATCTTTCAACAACAACAAACAGAGACATGGACAATTCAGTAATGTCATTCCATTTAGATATCTGGTACTGCCCAGATAAACTATGTAAATGGATAAACCAAAATGTTTATTTTCTGCTTTTCCTTTAAAGTAATTTGGAGTTCATACCATAAAAATCTGACTGATTTTTATGGTAAACACTGTACAGCTGATCACAAAATCTGTCAAACTACTGCCTTAAACAAGCATGACTGATACACAGTGCTGCTGAAATCTGCCGTCAAAAGAAAAGGCTTGAACAAACAGCCAATCAGGAGACAAGCACAGTCTGACACAAGCTGAAGACAGCCAGGAGTGTCGATATGCATGAGGAAAGTCCTGAATCTAGCTGTCAGTGATCTGTCAGCCTGCCAGCCAAGGAACAGTTTGCAATAGCAATACCAACTTAATGCCCAATAAAGCATACAAATGCAATTGCATAACCATGTACTAAGAGAATGTGCTGGATATCCAACCCATTATAATTGTACAAACATATACATCAATAATAAATAAATAAATAAATGTTTTTATTAAGTTATGGGTAATGTAATCTGTGGTAACATGCCACACACCATCCACACACTGAGGAAAAAAAGAGTACCAATGCTAAATTCAATGAGAAACAACAGGCTGTATTTATTAATGACAGGTTAAAACACAATGTGCACCCTGGGCAAAAAGTGCAAAGTGCATCAATACAAAAATCTGTGTCAATAGAAACTGAACTAAGCGCTCTTTAAAAAAAAAAAAACACCTATTTTCCACAGTGCAAGTTTATGACAGAGGCATTTCATTTCAGTCTTATGCAGATACTTGTTCAGTATAGTATGGCAATTAATGAAAGCAGGTGTCAGATAACCATATAAATATTCTATTAACCCTATTATGTGATTTAGTGCAAATGATTATAATAAAATATATATTTTTTTATGAAATATATTACCCACATTATATATACACTTTGTAAACTTAACTTATTTAAAAAACGTAATAAATTCATTATACTAGTTTATGAAAAAGTGTGTCAGTTTGATTTACTTATCCTTAGTGTTTGTAAATGTAACAAGGAAATATTCTGCCCAATCTTTGTATTTCCTTTATTATATACTGTATGGTATGTGATAATAATAATTATTATCACAATATAATACTGCCCACCCGTGGGGTACGTACGTCATGACATGCATAAATATATATATATATATATATATATATATATATATATATATATATATATATATATATATATATATTATATATATATAAAAAATTACTACTAGATAACTAAAATACAGCTGGTATTTTTAATAATACAAAAAATGATCACACACTATATAACAATTTACATTAAACAAATACATTTAAATAGTTTCTATATAATCAAACAAACATTTGTCTAACTGTAAAAATATGAAATGGGATTGGTATTACAGTACCTGGCCAACAAGGTTTCTCTTCAGCTGCAATGTGGACTTTAAGAAGTGAGAGTTTATTTTTTATAGAACCTCTCTCAAGCAGGGGAGGAGTCTCCCAGTGCTAAGATATCAGTAAGTGACCTCCCAGAACAGAGAAAGAGGGTGATTCCCCCACATTCCGGACCCATTCCTGGTCATTAAATAACCCATTTCCTGGTCAAGCTAGAAAAATCCCCCCAATTAGTTGAATAGTTTCACTAAAAGGAGGAGGGTTTTGGAACCTGGAGGACGATGGGTATCCCGGTATGAAAGAATATATAGAGAGGATGGAACCATGGCAAATTAACAGTTCAGTGACAGAACACTGTGATACACAACAATCTATTGAACAACATCATGCTCTCAGCACTCAAGGTAATTATTGCATTCAAACTCTTAGAAATGTGTGCATTTTATATTATTAATTTTACTTATTATAATATAATAAATATCATAAATAATATAATATTATTATTAATATATTATTATTAATATCATCATGCTATTTTCTATCATATATTGATTTTAGTTTAATTTTTTTCCTTTTTTAAATTAGTTTCAGAGAACCACAAGGCACTTTCTCTGCCTGCGACGTCTACATAAATCTGCAGTTGAAGGTAAACATTTTTTAAAAAGCTATTTAATTAAAAAAATGTTTTTAAAAAAGTGTAAATAATGTCAATTTTAAGGATTTCACACTAAAACCAATGTTGTTATTTTAGTCCATTATTGTAGAGCTGATGCTCTGAATACTAAAGTGAGGCACAGGCAGAGACTGACCTGTTGTTTGTTGCCCTGCAGTGCAGGAAAGGCCTGCCCCAGAGGAGACAGTCACCAGCAGTTTTGGAGGGTTCATCCACTCTGTGCACCCAGGCCAGCTGTCAGACACTGTGCTGCACCGCAGTAAGAGGATGATCCTGGACAGCATCGGAGTGGGGATGCTGGGAAGCAGCTCCCACGTCTTCGAGCTGGCTCTGCAGCACTGCCAGGTAATCCTTCAGCTGAGGTTTACATTGGACTATGGTACAGAGGGCACACAGTCTCCTGACTTTAGTGGCCCCAAAGGCAACAATGCTGTCCTAAAATGATGGCCAAAGAAGTGAGCCCTGGCTGTACAATTTTAAAATGAACCATTCCTTCAGTACTTACCCCATTTTTGAAAAGTTTCTCTGAATTTTTGAGGTTTGCATTGTCAAACCAGGATGATGATAATCAATCATTTATGTTGTTTGTTTCCACCTTAAAGAACGTTCAGATCCTTTAATGATCTGTGATTAACTCTCTTTGCAGCAAATGTATGCTCCAGATTACATCAGTTCAGTCTTTGGTCGAGGGGGCACAAGACTCTCTCCCAGTCTGGCAGCCTTTGTCAATGGAGTTGCGGTAAGTCTGTGTGTTTGTTGGCTGGCACTTCATATTTTAATGTCAGTTTGTTTATACAATGCTCAGTCCTTTCAAATTGTTATCCTGTAGTCCATGAAATGCGCACATTCTAGCAGCTGACGAGTTCTGCAGCTTGTGCCTGTGACTGGTCATTTCCTCATTACACTGTCAGCAAATATTTTCCATGAATACACATCTTGAAATACAGCATTCCAAAATGTAAAAAAAAAAAAAAAAAAAAATAAGAGAATAACAATGTAAATGTATTTATTAATTTAAAATTTAAAATGTAAGCATAAATTAATCCAAATCAATAGATCTTGTAATAGATGTGTTATTATTTCAACATTAAATAGTTTAAACATTTGTTTTATCTCTTGTTTTAAGCCATTGTTTGAGAAAAGCCAACAGGTGTACTTTACAGGTTACTTAGCTGGTGATTAAGGAGTAGTTCTATGAGAAAGTCAAAGGAGAAAAAGCTTGTTCTGAGGACTGAGGCTAAACTTTTTCATAATGCAGAAAATTCAAAAGTAATGTAATGCCTCAGTTGTGCTAATATAATATAATGAAACAATTGTAATTTGTTCATTATACTGGACATTTGCCCATCGGTGAGTGATTGTATTGAGGACACATTCCCTTTATCCTGTTTTTTTTTTTTAGAAAAGTGAAAGCTCAAGTTTGTATTCATGTCCTTGAGGTTTCTTTTGTAGAAAGACTGGGTACGGCCAGGCTTCCTCACAGTCAGGAATGTCAGTGGAAATGTCACACTGTACAGGCGCTTACTGTGCCCTCACTTTCTTCTTTGCAGGTCCATTCAATGGACTTCGATGATACCTGGCACCCAGCCACACACCCCTCAGGGGCGGTCCTTCCTGCCCTGCTCGCTATTGCTCAGATGTTACCTGGCAACGCCAAGCCCAGTGGGATGGACCTCCTGTTAGCCTTCAACGTAGGCATTGAGATTCAGGGCCGGCTCATGAGATTCTCCAATGAAGCACAAAACATCCCCAACAGGTGAGGAGACTGCTGCCAAACAAACTTGGCACAACACTGTAGTGCTGCCAAGAAGCAAGTGTGCCAGTGTTCTCCCAGTATGAAAGACCGTGTTTAAATTTGAAAGCAAATCTTAATCTGTTTTTATTTTTTTTTTTAGCATCAGTGATTATGTTGTTTTTATTTGAAATTATTATTACACTTTCCTAGCAAAATAACACATGTTCTTTTAGAAGGCATGATAATAAAGTTTGTCTATCTGAGTTTGTTTTTAAATCAGAATTTTAAAAGCATTAAAAGCATATGTAAAATACTCTCTCAGTTACCAGGATGGTAATGCCCGTGTTTCTCCCTTCAGGTTCCATCCCCCGACTGTAGTGGGCCCTCTGGGTAGTGCCGCTGCCTGCTCCAGTCTGCTCTCCCTGGATCGCTCACAGTGCTCAAACGCCCTGGCGATTGCTGCCTCGCTGGCAGGAGCTCCCATGGCCAATGCTGCCACTCAATCCAAGCCTCTTCATATTGGGAACGCAGCCCGACTTGGCCTAGAGGCGGCACTGCTGGCATCCCGGGGCCTTGAGGCCAGCACGCTGATCCTGGACTCGACCCCAGGCTGCGCTGGCTTTAATGCCTTCTATAATGACTACCTGCCACGGGCACTGCCCTCCCCAGTGGAACAGGATCCCCGCTTCCTGCTGGAGGACCAGGACATAGCGTTCAAGCGCTTCCCTGCACACCTGGGTATGCACTGGGTGGCAGACGCAGCATGCTCAGCGCGGGAGCTTTTGGTCAACACCATAGGTGACTTTAACCCCTCTATGATCCAGAACATCCTACTGAGAATCCCCCTCTCCAAGTATATCAACCGACCCTTCCCTGAATCCGAGCACGAGGCCCGACACTCCTTCCAGTTCAACGCCTGCACTGCTCTGCTGGACGGCGAGGTCAGTGTTCAATCGTTCAGCCCAGCCTTCCTGGACCGCCCCGAGCTGCTCAGCCTCCTGAGTAGAGTACGGGTCGAGCACCCCCAGGACAACCCTGCCAATTTCAATAAGATGTACGCAGAGGTGCTGGTGACCCTCACAACGGGCGATGTCTTTAAAGGTCGTTGTGACACCTTTTATGGACACTGGAGGAAGCCACTGAGTCGTGACAGTCTGCTGAAAAAGTTCCGGGCCAACGCTGGGGCAGTCCTGCCAGGAGAGAAGGTGGAGGCCATCATTGATGCTGTGGAGAACATAGAAGACATGCAGGACTGCTCCCACCTCACCATGCACCTGGAATGAAGTTCTTTATGACATCCTGAAGAAACTTGAAAAAAACAATATGAAATCATTGGGGAAACAATCTTTATGCCATTTATGTTTTGTTTTACATTATTATTATTATTATTATTATTATTATTATTATTATTATTATTATTATTATTTAATTAGCCATAATATATTAATATATATAATAAGAGATTGATATATATATATGAAATTGTATAATAATACAGTACTTTCATTGTTAATGGATATAAATGTATTGTATATAATGCAGATAATAAACTGGTAAAATTAACTGTTCTCTTTTGAAATCAATTTCCCATGCAAAGGTATATTTACTTTCCCCTCCTTCAGATGACATCAATAGACAAACTGCAGTGTGAGACTACAATGAGAAATCTCACATATATTCTAATTAAGGTACATACTGTATTAATTAAAGTAGAAAAAACCCAGCCCTTGAAATGTCCACACACATACAATAATGCAAAGGTAATGTAAATGAATGCTGAGTTGCTAGGATCTTCTTAAAGGGGTTGTAGCAAAATAGTGCTATCCAAACATACATTTTCATTAACAAAACATGGTATTTTGTCCTGCATTAGGTTACAGAAACTGTCCATGCCATTTTATAACCAAATATCATACTGATACAATCTACAAGAGAACTGTTAATCAAAAACATCATTTCTATTTCTGTTCCTCACCATTAGCATTGGGGAAAGCACAATAAAAGTAAAAAAGTATATGATAAGCATTATTTGTTTTTGGAAACAGACTCAGTTTAAAAAAAAAAAAAAGAGAGAGAGAATACTTGGTGGGTTTCATGAAGTCTCAGTGCAAATATTCTACTGTCAATAAAGCCACAGCTAAATCAAGATTGTGGAGGTAGTTTCATAAGAATGCAGACCTTCTCATCTCCTGTTTTCTCCTGGCAAGAAAAACGGGCCTCGTTCAGTTTATTGACTATAGCTGAATTCAACAAGAGGTTGCAATTGAACAAACTGTACCCAACACTCCTATAAAGAAACACGGAAAACATGTTTTGCAGCGGCATGAATTCAAGAAAATGTTGGAACAGTTGTGTCAATACTCATGAAAGACTGACAGCTCATTCTGTTTAATAACAGTAATAACAGTAATAAATAGCCACCATTGACTGCCAGGACTTATTCAGTGTTGCAAGTCCACATGTTGTTTAAATTATTCAGGAGGGGTCATTTCACATATTGTGAGCTACCTGCATTCGTGACCCTGTCTCTACAAGGGGTCCCCTCCTGCTTTACTTTGATACACCTGGGTGGTCCTGTCCTGCAGTTTAGTGATTTGGAAGAAACACGGCCTACACATCTAGGTAAGCAAGAACCAACAACAGTAAGACAGAGTGGAGTGGGCTACTGAGCTTATAAAATCTGTATTTTATAAAACAAAAACCAAACATAATAAAATTTAAAACTTTTCTGTAAACTTATGGGATTTATTTATTTATTTTTAATATTAGCGTTTGCAGCTAGCTTCTACCTTACCCTGAACCATCTGGGAATGTAAATAACTTGTCAGACTTCCTCAAATAAGTCTTTTCTCACCTCACAAAAGAGTTATATCCCCAGAAATCCCCCTTCTTCCATTTCTGGCTTATCCCTGAGGGATAGAGGCTGATCAGCTAAGAGTTGGAGATCCAGTTGAGTTGGTGTTGTAATTTGTGTCTAGCAGGGGAAACAGATGAATGCAGGGTATGTATTGACATGCATTCAGCAACTCCACTGTGGCAGGGCAAAAGAACCCTGCATGTAATCAGTGGGGCTGGGCAAAGCCCTGCTGGGAAATGCATTGTGGAACTGTATTATGATTTAAAAGTAATGGTTTATTGCTATTAGTGTTGCAATTGTATGATTTAAAAAGAAGTGTATTAGGTGATGTTATTATTGTATGAATTAAATGTATTGTTTGTATTGATTTAGAATGGGTGATGTTATTATTGTATGATTTAAATGTTTTGTTTGTGTTGATTTATAACAGGTGAATATTTGTTATTGTTTGGTAGCGTGGGTGGTTTTAAAGCCCCATCCCTCTAAACTCGTGCAGAATGTGGTCATCTCCGGATTGATGAAGTGTTTGCTGATCCTGAGATGGCCATGTGTATAAAAACCTGCAGCATTTGCTGACTTGGAGGGATGCTCAGGAAATAGGAGCGTGAGCGAGCAAGCAAGAGAAGGAGAAAGTATCAAAAGAAAAGAGATAATTGCTGCTTGTTTGGTGGAGATATTTGTGTTTGAGAATAGTTTTTTGTTTATTTGTCTCTGTGAGCAATATTTTTTTGTTGGCTTTTTTGATTTATTTGTGTAATAAATACACGCACCAGCGCCTCGACTTGCCATGTGTTTGTGTGTCAACTTTCTGGTGTGGGACGTTTCGAACCGTCCTGCCACATCTACTTTAAGCATTAGATTATTATAAATGTTTACCCCGTTTCAATGATAGGATCTACCTAAACTTAGCAATCTCAAAGGAATTACCTTTTTCTTTTTACATGTCATGCGTGTGATGAGTCTGGACATAAAGGATATATGACGTGAACAACAATATTAGAGCGACAGAATACAGGAATGATTTTGATTGAAGGAATCATCCACCAGCAACATATTGCAAATTTAGAAACCATCACAATCTTCTGTCAAATAAAAACCACAAATGTCACTGACCCCTTCCAACTGAAAGAGCTGCAATGACAATGCCTTGGCTGCCACACAATATGACATAAAAGTTGAGTAACATCAATAGAAATTACTGGAGGGGTGTGGCAAAGTGGTGAATACGTGCAGGTGAGTGCAGTGCAGAGTGGATAAATGTCACAGACGATGATGTACATGTGCAAGGGTGTTTATTAAATTAATTCAATGTCCAGAGCCTTATAGCAAACCTGCAAATAATAATAATGTTGGAAGTGGTACAGCGGCGTGTATCACTTCTGATTATAATCCCACGGGTTTGACCCGTAACCCAAAGTCCAGTCCTTTCACCCACACAAAACACAAAACACAGACACAATTCCGACAATGCGTGATTTTAGTGATCGTGGTGCAAAAGACAGTTCCTGTAGTGGAAACGGTGAGTGGTGATATCCGGATCGTGCTCAGTATTCTTGGTGAGAAACGACACACAAGACAAACCGTGTTAATACACAGACAAGCAGAACACTCACGGTTTGTCATATAAACAAGACGGACTCCTTCTTGGTTATTTGGCTTAACCATATGCAAAGGAACAGATCACAAAGCCACGCCCCCCTATTTATACCCCCCGCCTATGACCCCTAGGTTAACGAGTGCATCCGTTCCTCAAATTCTCAGATGCCACGCCGTTTACCGTCCGGGTCAGTGAGCTTGGGTGCCGTAGCTCCGCCCCTTTCCTAAATGACCGACTTCCACCGACCCTTCGGAATAAATTGTCTTGCCATTTGTTTAAGGGTACTCTGTTCCTTCTTTCTAGTGCCCTCACCGGTCGGGAAGGAGATCTAACACCAAGCGTCATTCGATCTCTGTCACAAGGGGAAACAAATGCAATTCCCATAATGTATTAATAGACATTTCCTTCTGAATAACCTGGGTGTGGGTAAGCTGTGCCAGAATAGTTTAAAAACTTGAATGAATTCCAGTGAAGATGAATAGTTTCTATTGAAACTTCCTGATTTAAGCTTATACTATTCTTAAACGTGACGCTCCCCCAGGCTGTGCGTTTTGTAAGTAATATATATAGAAAGTATAGATAGAAAGTCTACACCCCTTTGAACTTTTTTCACTTTTTTGTTTGTGTCAGTGCATCTGAATTTCATGTATTTAAATGAGGATTTTTTTTTCCAGCTTATCTACATACCATACACCACACTGTTAAGGGGAAAACATTTTTTATTGCAAAAAAAAAATTATATATTAAAAATACAAAACTGAAAGATCATAATTAAATAAGACTCCATCCCCTTGATATAATACTTGGTGGAAGCACCTTTGGCAGCAATTACAGCTGTGAGTCTGTTGGGATAGGTGAAGCTCTGTCAGGTTCCTTGGGGAGCGTTGATGGACAGCAATCTTCAATTTATGCCACAAATTTTGGATTGAATTTAGGTCAGGGCTCTGAATGGGCCACTCAAGGACATTTACCTTTTTGTTCCTTAGCCACTCCAGTGCAGCTTTGGCTGTGTGCTTTGGGTTGTTGTCATGCTGAAAGGTGAACTTCCGTCCCAGTTTCAGCTTTCTTGCAGAGGGCAGCAGGTTTTCCTCATGGACTTCTCTGTACTTTGCTATTCATTTTCCCTTCTATCCTGACCAGTGCCCCAGTCCCTGCCGATGAGAAACATCCCCATAGCATGATGCTGCTACCACCATGCTTCACAGGGTTGGGTTTGCGCCAAACATAACGCTTTGCATTTTGGCCAAAAAGTTCCATTTTAGTTTAGTCAGAACACAAAACTTTTTTGCCACGTGGCTACACAATCTTCTGAGTGTTTTTTTTTGTATACTTTAAACGGGATTCAAGGTGGGCTTTCTTGAGTAATGGCTTCCTTCTTGCCTCCCTATCATATAGGCCAGATTTGTGGAGTGCTTGGGATATTGTTGTCACCAGTCTTGGCCATAAAAGCCGGTAGCGCTTGTAAAGTTGCCATTAGCCTCTTGGTAGCCTCTCTGATCAGTCTCCTTCTTGCTCGGGCATCCAGTTTGGAGGGACGGCCTGATCTAGGCAGGGTCTTGGTGGTGCCATACACCTTCCACTTCTTAATAATCGTCTTGACCGTGCTCCAAGGGATATTCAAGGCCTTTGATATTTTTTTATACCCACCCCCTGATCTGTACCTTTCAACAACTTTGTCCCAGAGTTCTTTTGAAAGCGCCTTGGTGCTCATGGTTGAGTCTTTGCTTTGAAATGCACTACCCAGCAGAGGGAACCTACAGGAACTGCTGAATTTATCATGAAATCATGTGAATCACTACAATTTAACACAGGTGTAGGCCACTTAACTTGGTGTGTGATTTACACCTGAGCTAATTTAGGATTGCTATTACAAGGGGGGGTGGACACTTATTCAATCAAGCTATTTCACTTTTTTTATTTTTAATTAATTCTACACATTTCTAGAATATTTTTTTCGCTTGGACAATGTGGGGTCACATGTGTAGCTAAATTAAAAAAAAAAAAAACTATTTTAATGCATTTTAATTCATTAAGAAAATGAGTTGTTAGTATCATGGTAATGTATAACAAATTGTATGTGGAAAACTTTTCTTGCCTGTCTGAACCCCCTCTCATAAAAAATGATTGACCTCATTTAACATTTCCACGCACCTCCATTCTGAAGAGTTTACCTGGGTGCAGGTGCATCGCAATTCTTTATATATAGGAAATTAATATTATCAGAACAGAAACAACAAACAAATGCACTGATTACTGGAATATACTTGTGCTGAGTACAGTTTACATTGCCTCTGTAAGTTTATGATGAGATGCATTCAGGGGGGAAGGACACATACAGGTGAAGGCATGCAGGACTCTCCATTACTCTTCTTTTACAGTATTTCCTCACACACCCTTCTAGTATTACATACGTGCTGACCTGCTACAGTCTCTGCCTGATTCCAAAATCCCCTTTCTAGACACTTGCTATTTCCTGAACTGGATCAATAGTGGTGTTCATTTTCTCTTAAGTAAAAAGCCTGTTAAGTAAAAATTCCCCACAGACATTTCCCTTACTCACCCTTTCTCTCATTATCACCACTTCATTACACTTGTATTCATTTGTTATCCTTCCTTTTCTTTCAATTTGCATCATAAGTGTATTATTTATTTACTTATTTTAGTTTTTCTTTCTTTTAAGCTTTATGCACTTCACACTTTGCTCCACAAACTAGACGCCCCTCTTAGATCATTTGTGCATCGTGATTGGGGGGGGCTTGTTTAATCTTCTGTTTTAAAAAGCCACCAGGATGTAATGACTGAAATTATTTAATTTGTAAAGTGAATCTAAGCAACAAAGAGATGATTAACGCTCTTGTTTATATTGTATTGCGGGGTCTATTTTAAAAATGTAAATCTAGACTTTTCATGACTTTGTCACACTGTATTTGTAATGTTAAATCTGTAAGTAAATCCCAGCTGGGTTAACACTGAGTTAAAGAGCAGGGGTATTTACATACATCACTCTTTAGATCTTTGAAATAGACTCCTGTGTGTGTTTTGTCTTATTCGCTATTTCTTTTTCTGCTGTGATCATTGTGTATTTATCAGGCTTACAAACTGATGTTTCTCAAAAACCTCAAAAAACCTGAATTTCTGATCTGAGTTTTACCCTATGGACTAGAGGGATCTTTATTTGAGTTTAATGCCCTTTTTGAAGAGTTTTAAAGAAAGATCGCAAAACTTCTATTTTTAGACTAGGATGCCAGCATTAGTGTTGCCAGGGGCCTAAATATCATCATTACATAACAACACAATGCAACCCATATTACCAGTAAAGCAAGAAAAAGTGGGATTTCCGAAAGTGCATAAAGTTTCCCTTTAGTGTCATATAAAACATGTAAATATATAATGTCTCAAAAAAAAAAAAAAACTTAAAGGAAGTTGAATTAGGTGTCAATAGGTGAAGATGATGTCATATAGACAGCCTAGCTAGTGACACACTTATTGCCTCCTAAGCAAGTCAATGATTTTCTTTTGTTTTCTATTTTTAAAGTTAAATGGTAGATTAAACTAATCAGACAGGTGTTATGCAACGGTTAACCGTAAATCCATATTACAAACACCAACATACTCGTTTTTTTTTTTTTTTTAAACAGTAATACTTTAGTTTCTTGGTGAACAAACCTCTAAGATTTCAAAGTTCCTCAACCATGAGGATTTTTTTTTTTTTCGACTGATCGATCATACAGCTTAGTGCTATTATGATCTTACAGGAGCAACAGGTTCTGGATGTAGGGGAAATGTTCAATCTGTAACAAAACCGCAAATGTGACTGTTCCTACTCATCAGCTATAAAGCTGCTTTTATAGGTACACATGTCAATGCTGTTCAAATGATATAAAAACATGTCATTGTAACAGTATCAACATGTGAGCACCAGAAGAACAATTAATGCCCACAATAATCTATAGCAAGGTAATTGTCTTGCTGCAAGGACCTGCATTTTCCTGACACAAGGAAGTTGACTAGCTGGAAAAAGGTACTTTTACCCAGAAGTTATAAATGAATGACTTCATTTGTAATGCAAATATTTATGTGCTAAATGCAAACTCAGGTGTTGTCTTTTTATTGTCCAATAAAACTCTGGTAAATAGTAAAATGTTATCAGCAAAATGGCATTGTGTTTTTTTTTGTTTTGTTTTTTATCTACAGCTATGGCTAAATGTTTTGCATAACCCTATAGAATTAACTAATTTTGCTTCATAAAGTCAAATCAAACCTGGTCAATAATGTTAATAGACTTTTCTCCCCTGTCTATCTTGGGTGCTGGTGCATCAGAGAGAAATACAATCATATTTCATACACTTCCTAATATAGGGACATGCATTTATTTATTCAGCTTACTGACATGAAATGAATATTATCAAAAGAGATACAACAAACTAAATGTAATGATTTACTGAAATATACTGTACAAAGTGTTAAATACAGTTTACATTGCCTTGGTAAGCTTATGAGTAAATGGTCAGATGTATTTATGAAAATTCAGGGGAAAGTAAAAACAACAGCTAGAATTAAAAGAGTATCTGTAGATATTAACACACCCAGTGAAGGCATGCAGGACTCTCCATTGCGTGCTTCCCTGCTACAATCTCTACCTGTAATGATGTTTTCTGAATTTAAAAAAATCCCCTTTTTAGACCCTTGCCATTTCCTGGACTGGACCCACAAGTCTGACAGAGATTTTTGAATGCCGACTTTCCTCCTCGTGCACATTTTTTCTTAAGTAAAGAGCCTGTTGACCATTTGGAAAATAAACAAAAAAAAATAAAAAAATAAAAAAATCCCCACAGACATTTCCCTTACTCACCCTTTCTCTCACTATCACCACTTCATTACACTTGTATTTATTTGTCATCCTTCCTTTTCTTTCAATCTGCATCATATGTTTGTTATTTATTTACTTATTTTAGTTTAGGTTTCCTTTAAACTTTATGCACTTCACACTTTGCTCCACAAACTAGAAGCCCCTCTTAGATCATTTGTGCATCGTGATTGGGGGGGGGCTTGTTTAATCTTCTGTTTTAAAAAGCAACCAGGATGTAATGACTGAAATTATTTAATTTGTAAAGTGAATCTAAGCAACAAAGAGAATACATGATTAACGCTCTTGTTTATATCGTATTACGGGGTCTATTTTAAAAATGTAAATCTAGACTTTTCATGACTTTGTCACACTGTATTTGTAATGTTAATACGGTAAGTAAATCCCAGCTGGGTTAACACTGAGTTAAAGAGCAGGGGTATTTACATATGTCACTCTTTAGATCTTTGAAATAGACTCCTGTGTTTGTTTTGTCTTATTCGCTACTTCTTTTTCTGCTGTGATCATTGTGTATTTATCAGGCTTACTAACTGATGTTTCTCAAAAACCTCAAAAAAACTGAATTTTTGCTAAATGCAAATTCAGGTGTTGTCTTTTTATTATCATATAAAACGCTGGTAAATAGTAAAAGGTTATCAGTAAAATGCAAAACTTTTAGCCATAGCCGTAGATAAAAAAAATAAACAAAACTACAATGCCATTTTACTGATAACCTTTTACTATTTACCAGCGTTTTATTTGATAATAAAAAGACAACACCTGAGTTTGCATTTAGCACATAAATATTTGCATTACAAATGAAGTCATTCATTTATAACTTCTGGGTAAAAGTACCTTTTTCCAGCTAGTCAACTTCCTTGTGTCAGGAAAATGCAGGTCCTTGCAGCAAGACAATTACCTTGCTATAGATTATTGTGGGCATTAATTGTTCTTCTGGTGCTCACATGTTGATACTGTTACAATGACATGTTTTTATATCATTTGAACAGCATTGACATGTGTACCTATAAAAGCAGCTTTATAGCTGATGTGTAGGAACAGTCACATTTGCGGTTTTGTTACAGATTGAACATTTCCCCTACATCCAGAACCTGTTGCTCCTGTAAGATCATAATAGCACTAAGCTGTATGATCGATCAGTCGAAAAAAAAAAAAAAATCCTCATGGTTGAGGAACTTTGAAATCTTAGAGGTTTGTTCACCAAGAAACTAAAGTATTACTGTTTTAAAAAAAAAAAAAAACGAGTATGTTGGTGTTTGTAATATGGATTTACGGTTAACCGTTGCATAACACCTGTCTGATTAGTTTAATCTACCATTTAACTTTAAAAATAGAAAACAAAAGAAAATCATTAACTTGCTTAGGAGGCAATAAGTGTGTCACTAGCTAGGCTGTCTATATGACATCATTTTCACCTATTGACACCTAATTCAACTTCCTTTAAGTTATGTAATGATGATATTTAGGCCCCTGGCAACACTAATGCTGGCATTTTAGTTTAAAATAGAAGTTTTGCTATCTTTCTTTAAAACTCTTCAAAAAGGGCACTAAACTCAAATAAAGATCCCTCTAGTCCATAGGGTAAAACTCAGATCAGAAATTCAGGTTTTTTGAGGTTTTTGAGAAACATGAGTTAGTAAGCCTGATAAATACATAATGATCACAGCAGAAAAAGCAATAGCAAGTGAGACAAAACACACACAGGAGTCTATTTCAATGGTCTAAGAGTGATGTATGTAAATACCCCTGCTCTTTAATTCAGTGTTAACCCAGCTGAAATTAAATCATTTCAGTCATTACATCCTGGTGGCTTTTTAAAGTAGAAGATTAAACAAGCCCTCCCCAATCTAGGTGCACAAATGATTACTTGAATATATATATATATATATATATATATATATATATATATATATAGAGAGAGAGAGAGAGAGAGAGAGAGAGAGAGAGAGAGAGAGAGAGAGAGAGAGAGAGAGAGAGAGAGGCATGCCTACTCACTGGTACGTACGGAAGTGACCATACCAGACATGAAGGGGGACTTTCGTAAAGTAGTATTTTGAATGGCTCCGTAAACATTTGACATGACTTTGTGAAACATTTCATATAAGGTCATTAGTGATGTAAACAAACAATAGTAATCTCTTATGAAATATATATATATATATATATATATATATATATATATATATATATATATATGTATTCTAGGTGATGCAAAAAAGTTTTGGCCATAGATGTCAGGTATCATTTTATAAAAAAAGGAAATTAAGAATTAAGAAAGAAATTAAGAATGAAAACACAATAAACAATATGCTTTTTCTACATTGTGTCTGGTTCTTTCAAATTAAATACCCTATTTACCAGATAGTCGGGCTATTCGTGTTATTCGTGTTCCAGCACATAACAAGAATGAAAGAGCTAATGAAATAACAGTATGGGGTTAATTGCAGCTACAACTATACCACCATTCTTACATGTTCTGTGATATAGACGCCTTATCAGTGGAAGCACTGTTTATGTTTTTTTTTTTTTTTTTTTAAATGATACCTTTATTTTTATTACTTTATTTTGTATTCAGTTTGAAATGCTCAATGTGAATGTTGCCTCACCACTACCACCAAACCCATGATCAGGAGGAACTTCCATGCCCAATGGGGGAAACGGTTTCTACAAACCTCCTCAAAGTAGGGAGCAACTATTGCTTGAAAAAATCTGCAGTATAAATGGCAGAACCTCAAAAAGACAAAGAAACAGCACTGAGTAGTCCAAGTTTCCAATAAAATAAGTAGCTGGAAAAGTAAACACGTAGCCATGAAGTCTCACATACCAGAAACAGAAGGTTCCCAAAACAGCAAAGTCTGGCCACTACACAGTTCAATTGGGCTCTTCAGTTCAGACCACTCATACTGCATGCATATGGTAATGACACTTAAAACTACTTACAACAATTGAACACATCACAGTAAGGGGATTCTATTGTCCATTAGTGCTAATTTAGGTCTTTAAAACCAACTGTTTTTTTTTTGTTTTTTTTCATTAAAAATCTTTTCTATTGAATATAACCTAGTAAAATGTAATGCAATGCAAATCTAATACAGTGCTTGCATTATTCACCCAAATGTTTTGCTTCAGCTGAGGCTTACGTTAGCTTAACAGTTAAGTACAGTAACAACTAGATTAACATGAAAACACCACAAGGCAGAGTAATAACTCAAAGTTAAATCAAAGTAATCAGATATTTCAGTAATTGCTTTCTTCCTAATCAGACAAGGAATTTATAATACAGTATGTAAATGGTGTTCCTGGAGTTCAAAATCTGACCATTTCCATTCTAAGAGATTTATTGCTGTATTCCCTAAGATTTCTTTTTTGTTATGGCAGTGAATGTACCGAATATGCGGAATGAGGAGAAAAGATGGAGCTAATCCAAGCACATATGTTATAGCAGAATTTCATGTAATTCATATCACTTTTTTTTTGCTGAGAAGTATATTAGTCCTGCCTTGTATTACGTGAAATCAGATAACTCGACTGACAGTTTACTGTACATAACTTAATACAACAACACTAACAGTTGTATTAGGTATGCAGTATAGCAAACCGCAATTCTACCTCACATATTCAAGTAAAATGATTACAATTCTGAAAAAGTGACATGGATGCTAGATGCTGGGCTGTAAACTAAACAAGAATCATTTGGTTGTGAAGCAACTGAAGTCATAGAAAACCTTTGTCATCCACACACTATGAGTTGTCCTCCACCTACAGGTCATGGATGGGAATCTTGGTTATCTACTTTTTTGAAACCCAAAGAAGCAATGAAGAATAGATCTGTTTCTAGGCTGTTGAAATGCCCTCTATAACATGTCTGCAGCACCTAAATTACGTATTCATATCTTTGTGGTTTCTTCTCAAGCCATGTGTTATGTTCTAAACCCATAAATATATACAGATTTAAAAAAAAAAATTCAATTGCAATTCCACACTGAAGCAAAATATACCCTAGAGTGTTTTTACCACTGCCCATGTTGTCTTACGTGATTGGTATAATACTTCAAGTTGTATTTTCCTTTCTGCAAATATGGCGTTTTTTTAGTAAAGACATTTATTTATCTGGAACGTGCTTCATCTAATCTCATGGAACATCTTTCCTAAAGTGTTTTCCAGAAATATGTTATTTATAAAACTCATTGGTAAATGGCATTGGCACACACCCACACTTACCACAAGGGAAAAGCTGTTTCATTTTCTAACAGGTCTTGTGTCAATTTTCATGTAAAATGTTATGACATTAATGTTATGAATGTTGTCCACACCTAGGTAATTATGTAACAGATCTGGAAACTAATTTCACCTGTGACCACATTTACAAATGCTCAGATTTGTTGGCAATTTGTGCAGTACTATGCCTCTGTGGCTGTCGTTTTCACACAAATAAGCTTCAGAATTAGGATCTAATTTGAGAAAACAGTTCAGGGGTAATTTGCACTTGGCACATCTGTTTTGATCTTATCCTGAAAAGTTTCAAACCCTTTCTTGTTCTGACGTGAAACTCCAGCCACCCCTTTCGTGACCCATCTGAGGCCCATTGAGCTGAAACTGAAGAACAACGGGACGGGGTCAGCCCATTTAATTAAGCACCATTTCCCTCCCTTACTGGGTCCACTGTAGTAAAACCTTCACCAGCCTGTCTAAATATAATACACAAAGTGAAATGGGAGTAATCTCAACCTTGATTTAATAAGATTTAATTTTTTAATTGTGCCATTATAGTTTTTGTTACACTTTTATAGAAATTACAGATTTGCTTTTTAAATATATGCTTTTTGATTTTTTTGTTTTTTTAACCTTTTGCTTTGCTGAGCGTGCAGTTTACTTTTTAACACTATGAAAAACAGAGCAATTCAATTGAAGTAAAACGACCCACAACTGTATAAAGTTAAAAGAGAAAAGACCTTCATCAATCTGGAACAATTACTGAAACTTTCCATGTGCCTTGCTTGCGGAATCTCCTTGCAAATACCACAGCACTGCTCAAGGAAGTAAAATTGAAGTTAGACAAGGCTGTGTTACATAAGATCCAAAGAATGCATGGGGATGCCATTTACGGTTAAGGAAGAAAATATATGCAGCTGGTAATAACAAAGCAAAAAGAGCATATTAACCCTATGCACCTGATTAGTTTACTATACCACGCTATTAAATGTTTAAAGACTCTCTTAATTTGGGGGTAGCTAATAAAATAATTCCATAAATCTTCCATTCACATGCGCTCTTATCTGAAACATGTATTTTTTGTTTGTTTTAATTATATTGGTTACAGTACTAGAACACTGCAGCACACTTTAAATGTTCAAAAAACAACAAACACTTTATGATTAATATCAATTCCTGAGTACGATTTCATTTTTGTAATTTATGAAATGGTTAGGCATTGTCTCTTAAAGTAGAGGTTTCGTGTAACAGCTTCACTTGTTTTGGTCATACTTGAATTTTTGACAATTATTAACAAAGGGAAACTATTTATTTGTTTATTTATAACGATATCAAGCAACTCATTTATCCTCTTTCCACCCCAATCTCTATCATATCTCATCGCCTGGATGCACTAGAGAGCAGGATCACTCGCTTGGATCGGGCAGCCATTACTTCCTCTTCAGTGGCAACAGCAGCAGCAACAACCTTCTGCAAGCAACATCACATCTACCCTTCTCCCTTCAACCAGAATTTCATGCAAAAGACAAGCTGCATCTCTCCCTGGGAGCAATCAAAACTTGTCTAGCTGGAATTCAATACTATTATCGCCTATCATCCATTTCCTGTCCTCCTCTCATCTATCCCTGCTGTTTGTCTTCTATTCAAGACAATGGCAAAAACTTCCTCCTCAGATATTTTATTGCCTCATCTCAAATCTGCGCCAAGGTTGATTTTCTCCTTTTGACTTTTTTTTTTGCATTGTTCCGTTTTCTTTGCCGCTCTGAGTTTGCTGTCCCCTCCCCCTCAAGTTTTCCATCCCGGTTGCTTCATTCCTGACTCTCAATATCCCCCTTTTATTCACATTTCTAAAACAGATCAGGACCAATTTGTTCAGCTGTGCAAACTCAACTCTCCTCTTTGCCCTTATTCCACTATCTTTCCTGTTGTAACCCCTCTAACCTAACCGATCCTCTTTATCAACAATTCCATGACAACAATAAACTGGTTTTCTACTCATCTTTCCTCACTCATTTCTAAAGCTTCTCTTTGTTTCCAATTGTATCCCCCATTCATTCCATATAGGCTAAGTAACATCAGCAGCCAAAGTTAAAATCAGTCCTTAATTTAAAAAAATGGGGCGTTGGTCTTCCTCTGCAGTGGAATCTTACATTCTTGCTTCTCTCCTTGATATTATTTCTGCTCAACAAAGTATTGCTAGCATGCCTGGGGTGGGGGTCATATTTCTGCCAGGACCACCAGAAGTTTCCTCCCACAAAAACAGGGCTTTTCCTCTCTGCACAGCAGTTAGATTAGTAAACAAACAAAACAACAACAAAAAAAACTTGTGTAATTAATCACTAACATTTATGACACCATTTTCTCTCTGCATTGGTGGGGCAGTTGTGGGGAGCCAGGGGTCCACTTTTGTGGACAGGTGAAGCTCACTTCCCAACCATAGAGTCCAACAACATTATCTCGCCCTCCGAGAAGAAGGTTCCCCCTGGTCAGACGAGACACCTGGTCAAAACTTTTCTAATTACATTTCGTTTTCCATTCTCTTGCTTAAATCAATTCATTTGCACCTGTGCCAGTCTCCCCCTTCGGACCCCTGGCCCTCTTTATGTGTTTGTTTCTTTATTCTCATTTCCAGCGCCTTTGTTCTCCCTATATAGATCGCGAGGCTCTCCATGTGGCCTCGGATGGTCAGTCAAGTCTGACCTCTCTCAATCAGATGTCTCAGTAAGCCAGGGAGATCTCAGTTCCTCCTTTATCCTTCCTTAGTTTCCCCCTGACTGCCATGTATCTGAGTAATGGAAATCTGAGTGCTGACTGTATAAGTAAATCCTGTATAACGTTTACTAGTACTATACATCTATTTTCGATTAAATAATTAATGTTTAATAAATCTTTCTTCCAGAAATCAGTCAGGACATATGCACCAGGGAGTAAGCATAAAATAATAGATTTGGTGCCCAGCACCCTTTAAAATGTTCCGTGTGAGTCAATCATGTCATAGATGTTTGCTAATAATCTGGCTGAATCTAAACTGACACCTATTGGCTGAAGGACTAAATGCGTGATCATATCCTCAGAGGATTTTCCAGCCCTGTATCTTTACTGAACTCTGGAGTGTCCATGGAACCCTCACAATTAAAGCTTGGGTTACAAGACATACCTGAGGTGTATTGGAAAATTAACTGCCTAGATATGGTATGCAGATAGTTTGTGGACATTATATTACCTAATGAAACAAACCATTCAAATGTAAAAGAACAAAGCCTCCATCTAATGGTCAAACCAAGAAATTCCTTTCCTCACTGGCGAGATTTACAGTATTTTGTTGGAAATGTTTTACCGGCAAAGACAGGTGGAGATGCAACACCTGTTAGTTCTTTTTTTTAAATTATAAAATCAATATTTAGATTCATTAAGCTTTCCAAGACAATTGTTAAAGAAGTCAACAACAAAATGTTACAAGAAAAAGACATATATTCCAATCACACAGAAAAACAGCAGTTTCATGGATTACTGTAAACCAATGCTGTGTTAATATTTTCAATATTTTTTTCAACAAACATCCTGCACTAGGTCCTGTCCTTGAGGGACCTCTCTAAAAGAATGTGGAAGGTTTATCAGCTTTCCATTCTAACCCCAAGATTGCTTTCAGTGAGCGGGAGACTATGTAGACAAATTATATAAGCCAAAAACATTAAGAAATTAACACAATTCTAACAGTGTATGTAAAAACACAATTCAAACAATTGAACTGCAATAAAAATACATTTAGCATAGAACCTTGCTTACAAAGTGGTCAAAGACCAATTATAAAACTTTTGTTATATACAATATACCATACCACTTAACATATAAAAACACAGAATCACAAAGCCATCATAACATGTGGCCTTTAAAAAAAAAAAACTACATATAACATGACAAGTTGCACCAAACTGATATTGATACTGAATTCCCTGTAGCAACTACAAAGATATAAAACAGTTAAATGTCCTGTGCATTCTACAGCAATTATTTACACAGTACAGCTGAAACATTTGGACTGATATGAGATACCTTTTTAGAATTCTATATTAGAATATTTACTGTAACTTGAATTTTAGTCAGAGAGACACGTTGCATGTGTATGTACTCAAGCCAAGTCCTTGATTGTAATATTGGCCCGTCATGCTCTTCACTCTCCTTGTCTATCGTGGGTTGCTGCAGGTGACTGCAGAGAAGTACTGCAGCAGGTCCTCCACAGTGAACTCCAAGGATATTCCAGACCCTGGGTAGCAGCGCTCAATCAGCTCCTCAATCACATGGTACTGACGAATGAAATCCTCCTGCATTGCTCTCCACACCACCTGCTAACACAAACCAGAACGTTCTGGGAAAAGGATTTGCATCTCAACCCACCTGGCAACACAGGACCTTATAAAGTGGGTGAGACTGAGGAGAGCAGTGGACTGGCACTGTGCCAACATCAATGGGTTGACGATAGCCCTTTATAGTGTGTACAATAAAAAACAAAAAACAAAATCCACTCCAATACTCTAACCCCTATATACTTCCATTCCCTGTTCCCAAGGTGGACAGAATGCTAAATATTGTGCACGTTGTACATTTAGATGCCAACTGTATTCTTCTCTTTTCCACAATCATCTCCTTTATACAAAATTCCCTTGCAGCTCTGCTCCTATACTGGTGATCTATGTAGCACTGTCTCCTACATACCTGAGTGCCTTGCAGCTATATAAAGATTCCCTTTAGCTCTGCCCTCAGCATATACACTCCTCCAAACAGTTAAGACATATTAAGAAATGTGTATATTAAGCATTATAAATCCCCAGATCCTGCATTGAAATAATTGTGAACACCCCCGCAAAACAAATGTAAAATGTAACTTTAGCAACATCTTCTCATTACCTGCAGCAGGTTCTCCTCTGAGAGCTGCCTGTTGATCTTCTTGTACAGCATCTCCAGTGCCTTGCGCACCTCCCTTCCTGGGTATTTCTCTATCACCTTCCTCAGCTCCTGCTTGCTGTAGGCCAGCTGGAAATGTACTTCCTCCTCTTTTATCCCATGAGCCACACGGGCCTTCACCCCATCAAAGAACTCCTGAAACAGGGAAAATACACAGTTTAGCTACAGGAACTAGACATAGGGCAACATGGGCAGCTAAAAGGACTGTATACCACAGATACAACTGCACTGCCATCTAGTGTTACTTGACAAAAACAGCACGATATGGGAAATGGAAATAGGAAACAGTTTGATTGCACTAGGTTAGTCAGCTAAAAACTATAAAGTGTATAGTGGGGTACTTCAGAAATACAATGTACACTGTCCTTGGTGAAAAAAAATGCCCCCTAACTAACCCGAGACATAAATAAAAAAAATTAAGCCTTACTTGCTGCTGGAGCACAGTATAGTGTTTAAAAGAACGATTGTGGATATTTATATAGTGGATACTTCTACTCTGTGACAGCATAATCCTGGTGTACCTCTCAAACCTACATTGAGTTTCTCCAGGGGCAGCCCCAGATAAGTGGTGACAAAGAGCTCCAGGTATTGACTGTACTTCTCTTTTGCCTCCTTCCTCATGGTCTCCAGGCTGGGTACCTTCATTTCAAGCAGGAATGTGTAAATGTGGTGAAAGTTTACCATCATCACCACATTGAGAGGCATCTTTAGGGCCTGGAGAGCCATGTTTTCAACTACGGAAAATAGAACAGGAGATGAGTGAATGAATGACTTCCAAGTCAGGGTTTTGAGTGACACAATTCTATCAATAAAAGCCATTTGCGTGTAGTCACTTGTCTTTTGCTATGTATTCTTAAACTGTCTGAAATTGATAACACAAAAACAGGCAGTTAAGTTATTATTATGATGTTTCTTCCAGAAATTTTGCCATTGCTCTTAACACTGTCAAGACCCCCAGTCTGACTTTGTCCTCTGATGAACTTGCCTTTGTATCTTTTATCTTGAGTCTTTCCCACCTCAACCAAAACATTTGCTTTGCCAGTCTGAATTATTTTCTTCTACCAGCATGGCATCGTAACTGTATGTTATACATCAGTGTATAAAAAAACGCGGACAAATATGTCATTCATTTGTGTGCCAGCAACAATCCAACTGTGCAGATGGATCGATTTAATAGCAGTTTTAATATGGTGTAATTCTACCTGAGGACAGGGCAACATGAATACAATAACCGACAGACACAAGAACAAATTGATTTTATTCTTAAAGTAAATAGCCCTACATCACCTTCTACATTTGTTTGTATAATGTTTCTATAACTGTTTTAACTAGTTTTCCACTACTATAAATTCAGTGCTACTCATTAACTGACCACTGTCTATGATTTCCTTTTTCCAGCCATATGAAGCATGACATTTCAACTGTGTTGCTTCCACATGGTCTAAGCTACAGTATACTGTAGAGCAGATTACTTTTCATGACTGAAGAATTCACTTAATGAAAGATAATGGACAGTTAGCATTGCACATTATCAGTAAGTTGGAGCAACTGAATCACTCAAAGATACTAATGACTTATGTGATTCTAAATTAAAATTTAAACAACACCCACTTAATTTAGCTCTGGCCATTACCAGCCAACAATGAAGCATAGTTTAGCTGTCTGTGTACTCACTGCTGCTAAAAGCTGCATAAAAAAGTTTGTTGTAGGCCTTGTCCAGATCTCCACGTCCCTCAGTATTTTGAAATACGTTTTCTGCCAGAGTGACAAAATCCTCTAGCCGAGTCACAAATGGCAATATGCCGATCTTCACTTTCTTAGGAAGCTTGGCATTCTCAATCTCTTGATCTAGAACTTCCTGATAAAGTAATACATATACATACAGGTAATAAAACCACAGTAAGATACTCAATTCTCAGTCACTGTGTAACCTTAGACTAAGTTTAATTAGCCTATTTGCTATCCTATCAAAAACTGCTATAAACAAGCCCTCTCTCAAGCCAGGACTTGACCTTAACTTTATTACTCAATGTCTCAGTTATGGGGAACAGACGCATAGTCCAGACTAGCAGTAAAAACCAGCAAGCTACATCCTTCACTGAGTCTTCACCGCCAATACTGCACAACAGGCTGGCAGCTGCATGATATTGTCAAAACATTATGCAGACACATTATCAAACAAGACAATCAAAACAATTTGTTACCATCTCCTTAAATAAAACAGAAACCTCTGAGAAATGGCAACACTTGCATATTTTAAATGAATTCCTGTGTTTATTTAAGCTTAGCTACAATGATTAACAATGCTTGCCTGCGCTCCATCCTGCTTTTACTCTGCTTGTACAATGCTAATAGATTAGGGCACCACACTTACAATGCACTGCTGAAAGTTGCGCTTGCCCAGCAGCAGGGTGTGGTTGAGGACTTTGATGAGAAAGGAGGCGTAGGGAGTGTTTTGATTGATTAATAGATGCTGGCTAGTTCTCATCAGCACATACAGGCAGCTGAACAGGTCCACCTTGTCACACAGGCTCACCAAACTCAGCAGCTCCATCTCCACGCTGCCAAGCACCCCACTAACCCAGGGGTCTGACACCTCCTCCAGCCTGCAGACAGAGAAGAAGCAGACGCAACCGCCTTCACCATTCATAACTCTGTCAATAGGATGTAGTGCCAACAAAGTTCTAATGGCTATAACATGATTTGCCTAAATTATTTTATGATACAACAATAATGAGACCAGCATTGTCAAGCGTACTTACTCATCATACACAGACTCATCGGATCCTGGTGCTTCTGAACATCTTTTATTGAAAGTTGTCTGTAATAACACAAGCAGTGGTGTGAGACAAAAGTATAACCAAAAACATAGAATGTAAAAGCGTAGAATGTAGCAGTAGAATGTATATTCTTTCAGCAGTGTGTATTCTGAGCATCATGTTCACTTGCATGCTGTGTAAAAATGGTTATGTGCTACAATAGATGGACTTACTGGCTATTTTAATAAGCGAGCAGAATAAAAAAAAAAAATACTGGACAAAAGAAAATATTCCTCTTTCTTGCACCATAAGTAAGGGTTGATAATCTAAGGGTACAATTGTTCTTAGGGAATATTCTATTTAAGGTTTTGGTATTGTGTTTACAACATACCCCCATCCGAACTACTGTATAAGTGGCAAAGAAATATTTTATTTTTAAATGAGGAGCCAGAGGTCGCAAGAGAGTAATGGTAAAGTCACACATCTCTTGCTTTAATTTGTGCAAGTTGGGGTAACCTTGGAAGCTAGGGAGCCTTATTAGCTCAAAGTTTAACCTCTTCACTTGGAATGCCAGGGATTACACAAATGCTGTCAGTGATGTCTACTGAGCATCAAAAGAAAATTATCGCTATTATAACACTTGTATTTTTGAAAAAAAAATAAGGTATATAAATGATGGACATTGACAAAATGTTTTTGTTTTGTTTTTAATCACTCGATCATTAATCCTTGACCATGACATGCTTGAGTGACTATCACTGAATCACATGCACTTAATCACCTAATTAGTGAGATAGTTGATTGAACACTGGATATGGAGTGATTTCAGCTGTTGAATTGCAAGCTTGAATAAAAGCAATAAAGAAAATCACAGAAAAGCCAATATGCCACGTCTGTCAAGAGAGCAGCGCCTTTGTGCAATTGGCATGCTGGAGGCTGGACTAGGGCAACGTACTGTAGCTCACGGTCTTGGGTGCTCACACCCAGCAGTTTTCAAGCCTGCGAGACGGTATAACCAGACACACTCTGTCAATGACAGGCAAAGAACTGGGAGACCAAGAGTCACACCTGCCCAAGATCGACAGATCATTTTGCAGCATCTTTGTGATGTAAATTGTTAATCAGCACAATAAAAAGTCACTGCACCTGCTTTAAAACAGATTTTGTCCTTTTTCGATCACATCTAGTGAATTTTATCCAATTATAAGTGATAAGTTTATTTTGATGCTCCGTATAAATAGCTGATAATCTATTGTCAAGGGCTTTCTCTGATCAGATCTCAAGTACTTTATTTATATCTTAACAACAGACTGTACTAAAGGATCAGAATGTAACCTTCCATATGGTGATAAGTAGTCTGTCCACATTGTAATCACAGTTCTGCATGTACTATTCCAAACATCAGACACCAAAAAGGAAACCCCTAAACTCACCTCAGCAAACAGGTTTCGCTTGTTTTCTTTTTCCTCCAACCAAAAGAAGGAAGTGAGAAACTCCTGCTCTGCAATGCAAATGGGTTCTAGCTCTGTCAATACCAACTCCAGCACCTGGGGGAAAGCATGGGTCATTTACTTATTTAATTTATTGACTGATATCTGATGTTTTGTATGTTTTTGTTTTAACTTTGCTGCACTGGCTACCCACAAGGGCTTCCCCTCAACCCTTCCATTAATTCCTGGCCTATCCCCTGCAACACTGCATAATGTGTTGATTTTGTGATGGGGTGTGGACAAGTACACAGGGGTAGGCTGAGACTCCCAAAATTATTTCACTGAACCTTCAAGTGTATTTATTTGGCTATGCTGTGGCTAGTTAGATGACTCTTCTACTGACCTTATCCATCACCACCCTGCGAGGCATGTCCACTTCTGGCCGGTCAGTGGTGGAGAAGCTCAGTCGAGGCCGGGGCAGGCTAGATCTTGACGGAGTCGCTCTGTCAAGACTATCCTGGAAACCTGAAAGAAACTATTTGTAAACCTTATTGAAGGAAGCAGCAGTTTCTGTAGCAGGGTGGACACCCCCATTTCAAAGGATGCAGGTTAAAGTAACAAGGTGAAGTATCTGTGTTACAGTGGCAGTGATTGCGAAGCTATATCTCACCAGTGAATCACTCCTCTTCACGGAGCTGTAAAGTGACAGCAGATGTGAGCCTCTCATAGAGCTAAGGACATGTGTATGAGTACAGCAAATTCACAGACCCTGTTCTGTTCAATCATTTTTGAAAAGCAATTTAAATTTGTGAGAACAGTTCAGTGAAAAAAAAAAGCCTAAATTAACTGGTCGCCAAAGGAACTATAAACGTTTGTAGCGGTTTCAATACATTAAAAAAATTTAATTAAATTAAATTAATAAATAAATAATCCTTACTGAATATTTAGTAGATTGTGAGTATAAATTATGATTACCTGACGTTATCAGCTAAAGGTTTCACCTCACAAATAAAAATCCAGTACCTACCAAATCGTTTACTCTCCTTAAATCCACACACTTTGAACCTAGCCAGGTCAAACACATCCTTCATTTGCTTTTCATAAAGTTTGCCTAGGTTATCAGCATACACCTGCAACAAATGCATGCAGTTTTATTTTTAACATCTCATGAAAAGGCCATAGTGTTATTTTACAGACCACTGACAAATAGAAAAATGAGTGCACAATTTCTAGTTTGGCAGAAAAGGTGAGGAACCAGCTAACCATGTCAGTTATATTGTGAAGAAGACGTCAAGTACGTGTGAAATGTGTTGTATAGTACAGCTAATGGATTTATAGCCCACCAGATAACAAGTAGTAATTTAAAAATAGCAGTGGAGTCGTAGAATGGACCAGAGAATCAGAATGAAAACACAACAACAACCACTTCGCATGTTAGAGCATTTTTTGTGTCAGATATTCCTTATAACACAAAGCACACAAAAGCTGATGTTATTAAACACAGATCTGAAACGTTGCAAAGGCATGTTATATAAAATATAAATTACACAGATAGAAACAGTAAATAGCATCTATACTGCAGCTGATTAAAAATAATAGAGTTAAGAAACTGAGAAATAACGCCTGCAATGCTTATATTCCTAGGAAGTTTATACAAATTTGATCAGGGGTTTTCACTTACAGTTATTTATCAGCAGATGGCAGCAAAACAAAAGGTTGAGTCTGTAATATAGGGAGCTACAGTAGCTAAAAACCAAGAATACTTTAATTGAACAGAAACTAAAGTGGCAATGTTCTTTGCTTGTAGAAAAGTTAAATATTTCCTTAACAGTGATATATTTAAGACTCACCGGGTCTATGCAAATATTCAAAGCATAGCAAAACACAGTAAAAGCACACTGAAGGCAATTAATCGTGTTTTATCACATGATAAAGCAACGTAAATAGATCATGAGATGTTAAACACAGCACAGATACGAGAAAAGCATAGCACATTTCAAAATTCAATGAGAGAGGTTATTTTAAAAAAAGGATGTGGTCAGCTGTTCTGAAACTTCAGTTATAAACATGAAAAATGACCTGCGTTCTTGGAATAAACTGCCTTGCCCACCTTGTACAGCTCATTGAAGATGACAGGGTTGGAGTTCCTGAGCCAGCCCATGAGTGACACATAGGGCAGCAGCTGCTGGTGGAAAGCTGTGTGCTGGGGCAAAACCAAATCAGCACCGTCTTCATGTGAAGCAGCACCTTGGTCCATCCCCTTTAAAAACAAACATGTCAATAATGTGACTATAATGATTCTACACTGGAGTAAAACAGACCTGTGAATCAGTCTTGCTTTATAGGGACCATTAAATGCTGCTGTTGTTTTGTGGTACCTATTGTAGCCACGTCATGTGTTATTGTAGGCCAGACTTACGACAATGGTCTAACTGCAATCAGAAGCAGAGAACAGAACATGATTACGCTCATGGAAGCAATCATCTTCAGCACAGCAGTAGTATTGTTGCTAATGCTAATTAGAGGTAATGCTTGATTATTTCAATGGCATATGCAGTCTCTTTCTATGCAGTGGTGGTAGCTGCAGAGCGTTAATTGAATCAAGGTCATGTCAAGATTTTATATTATAACAAAAACCTTTGATATGTGTTTGTTTCACTGTTCATTCACAGATCATTTTACACTTCATAAAGTCTAATCTTTCGCGAGTCAGATAACAGTGGCTTATTTTGTGTGTGTTCTGATTTAACTTATTTTTGATAATTCCAGTTTGTTATGATTTTTTTCCTATTCTATCAATCTCTGCCTATCACAGAACAATTCTAGTCAACCCAAAGCAGAGTGCCTCCTACCTGCAAAACAATGATTTTGTTGAGGTGACTGACAAAGCGTTTTTCAAAGTTCTGTCGCAGGCTCTCAAACTGTATTAACTGTTCAGCCACACCTTGGAGCTTGCGGTGCTCTGCAGTAAAACAAAAGGAAAAGAAATCAAATGGAATGACCTACAGCACATGGATAGGAAATGACAACCAACAGGAAGCAGCAATAAAGCTGAACTGAATTCTAAATTGCATGATTGAAGGATAATCTAAAACTTCTGACCAACAAAACAGTGAGCCTCATTAATAAATGACAGAACAGACATAAAACAATCAAGCACTTGATCAGTTGAAGAATTATGTACCAATGTTGGACAAATTGCATCTATCTTGGAATTTAAGGGCTCATTATTATCACATTCTTCTTTAACAGATAGACAATTCTGGAAAGCAACAAATATATGAATAATATAATAAAAATGCCTGATGATGAATTGCTGACCAAACAAATGTGCTGTATAATGCTCAAATGAGTCAGGTACCTAGAGTAGATTAAAAAAGGTAAGCCTATGCATTGATTCCGTTGTTTGAAAAGCATGGAAGGAATTACCTTTCCTACAGGAATCTAAATGAACTGGCAACAGTTATCATTATACTTCTCCTGTGAAAAGGTGCATAGATATGCCGTTTTCTTGACCTTGGACAAGGTCAATATATGTCCCAACACACTGGTCAGGTTTACTGTATAATAATACCCACCACTATGATAAGTAAAACATCTGAATAGATTGTTTGCAAGCAGCCCTTACAACCCTAAGCAACGGGTTGCCAGAATGTGATCCTTACCATTCTTTGAGACGTTGACATTAAAAATGTAATAAAAGCTGAATTTGTTTCCCGGGTTTAATTATTCCCTGTGTTGAGATAAGAAATTTCAGCCTCAAGGTTTTTTTTTTTTTTTTCAGAGATTTAGATTTTAGTTTTTTATTCTCACTAGTAAAACACTCAGGTGTCACTGCAAAAGTATTAGATGCTGCCCCTGGGCTCATAGTGTTTTGGCAATGGACAGCCAAACAATCTCTTCTCATTATGAAGATTTTTATTTATTTTTTATCCCCACAATCAATCAAACAGTAACCATGTTTTAAGAACATGTATGAAACATGCACAAAAGACAGAATTCCAGTTTTAAAATAAAACACTAAAATTTATCTTTATTTATTAATGAATACATAATATGATATTATTATATTTTAATATTACTGTAAGGAAGGTCATTACCTGGTGCCAGGCTAGTGTTTGCACATCTGGATAAAGCCTGTGCAGCAATGCTGCAAGCCTCTATATGTTCAGTGGTGTCAAGGCTTCCATAATTCAAAGACCAGACATGTTCATCACTCAGGGTCAGACTATCCTACCAACAGAACCAATAGAGAAGCATCCATCTTAAAGCAGTAATAGAAATTAGACTGCTCTATTTGCCACTTGATGCTAAAAGATTACTTTAGCATTTATGTTGATCTTTTCTGGTCCAAATTTGTTGTAGCTAAATTGACCATGATGAATAACATTTACAGTCTCAATTCTCGCCTATTTATTTTGCATTGTATTTTATGATCAATGCTCTGCATAGAAAACAAGACTGTGTGGGTGTCAACAAATGTGACTAAAGCTGGGAGAGGGGAGTATGTAGATGATGTTAAAAAGACATTCATTTAGTTTGCTGCTTTCTCTTTTTTATTCAAGGGCTTGCATAACAAAGACACATGCATAACCTTTCCGATGAGCCACTGCTTGCAACAGCAAATGTTTAAAAGGTTTAGTGGTATGCCTGTAGGAGATCTAAAGCCGAATTAATAACACCCTTCACAAATTACTTCAGTTAAACTCTCACAGACGTTTAGTAATTTTTTACAAATTAAAGGTTTTATTGTATCAGAAGGCAATTTAGTAAAACAATTGCAAATTGTTATTTATTACTATGTAGACAAGCTTGTTCCTACCACTAAGTAGGTGACCTCTCGCTGCAGCTTCTTCTGGTTGTTGTCGATGACCTGCAGCCAGTAGTTGCTTTTGTGGATGCTGTCCATCTGTTCTTTGACGCTGCACAGCAGCTCATCATGAACATGGAGAGTATTCTCCAGACACAGCACCTCCACCAGGCCCTCATCAATCAGCTGGACCAGCTGGCTAACCTGCTTCTCTGACTCCATGATCGCCATGATGTTAGCCTGGGTGGGAAGAAGTACAGCACGTCAATATAGCTTCTAAAGCTGAATTACGCTTCAGCACTTCCATACAGTGAAACACAATTACTCATTTTGACATTAGCCAAAATATTTGTTATTTATCATGGATTGACCAGAGACAGGTACAATTTGTATTTGTTTATTATTTCTAATATTACAATGGGAAAACACAAAGTGGCAGCTTAACTCTGCATTACTCCAAAGCCCAGTTTGTATTGGGGAGGACAATAAAAGCATCAGCAAAAGTGCGGTTACACATAAGAGATGTGCAAAAAAATAAAAAATTAAATATCATAGCTTGTTTGCCCTTTCCATGTAAGATGTTTAGATGTATATTATTTAGTTTTAATATGACTTTTAAAAATCCATTTAACAAATAACATGTATTTAAATAAGATATTTAATAGAGCATAATCCACACATGGCTAAATGTTTTCTTAAAGGAAAGCTAATATTTAGCACATCAGAATCACATTGCTATTACTGTCAAGGCATGTTTATTTGCTACAACTGTTTGTGTGCATAATCTAATGATTAGCAATGCTTCTAATAATCATGACCCTGTGGTTAGTGAACTTGCGTATAATGTACATGTACTGTGTAGAAACGTTAAATGTTACAATTGTACTATTAATAAAAAAATGTTTAAATGTTTCCTCTTCCCTGGACAATCGTTTCAAAGATACTTTACCTCCTTTGAACTAATCGTCCACATACACATATATATGTGTATATATATATATATATATATATATAGATATATATATATTATATATATATATCTATATATATGTGTATATAACAGAGGCTTTCTTTTTGCAATACCTAAATTGTATCTACTGTGCTACATACAGTATGCAGTACATCTATGGGGTTGTTTTGAGCTCTCCATTACCGTGTATTGTACATACATGCTTTCAAAGCCTACTGTGGGCCTACATGACAAATATGTCATACTTGCAGACTTGGTAAGCACAAGAAAATACAGCACATAGTGCTGTAACAGACACAGGCTCTTGTGTCTGTCTGAATCTTTGAAGAGCACGTTCATGAAATATATATAGGCCTATTTATCCAGCCGGAACAGCAGCTAAAAAGTAAAATGCATGAGTGAATGCTTACCTGTGGTGGTAAATATCAGTCTTAAATAGTAAGGTTGTTAATTTAGCAAGATCACTAAAAAAAGAGCAATAACTATGAACTTAGTAGCTAGAAACCAGTTCAAGTTTTATTCTCAGTATTTAAAAAATAAAGTGCATTGCAGTGTATGAACAAAATGCTATTATCTCTACCTGTCGGTCTTACTACAGTATTTCAAATCTCTGTACATATTTATAAACATCCAATGTGGTATATTCAGATATAGTGCTGTGGTTTGCACTTCTGTACAAATGCCTATATCTTCATTTCCTGTTTTTCCATCAACCTGTTGGCAGGTCTAACTCACAAAAACCACCCCTTTAAAAAAAAAAAAATAGATAAACTGATAAACCATGTTTTTTTGCGATGAAGACTTATCACATGCGGCTCAGTGAATTCTGATATATGCTGTTAGATGCTTGTGAAAAAAGGTCCCTAATTTGAATTCAGAAAGTCTATCCAGTGACAGTTCCTGTTACTCCTCATCCAACCTCCTACCTGGTCAAGCACCTGTAGGTCAGCGCTGAGTGTCTCTGCAAAGGCCTGAGCGTTAGACACAGCCAGGTCACTCCGCTCCATTAGCAGCTCAATGTCTGCTGCCTCCTTGGCCGTCAGCTGCTGGTACCCTTCTCCCGCGGGCTCACCTGTCCCCACTTCGGCCTCCTGAACCTGGATCTCTGCAGAGAAACAGCAGGACAACTCCCAAAATCAACACAGAACAGACGCAAACGCGGATTTAAATGAACAATATACACTAATTCATTACAACCTATTCCCAAGGTGGTTAAAATCATATTCCTTTAGTTTTCTTTGTAAGCACAGAAGAACACTTTCTGTCAGAAATTGGTTTCTTGAGGTGAAGATGTTATGAGGGAGTGTTTAATGAAGTATCAGGTGATTATCAGGTACATACAATCCTGCTAGTATTATACAGCCGCAATACATCCGATTAAATGACAATTCAACCTGACCCTCACAACACAATAATGGCATTATGTCTTTCAGGTGAACAAATAATTGTGGATGACAGAAGAAATAAAAACTGTTTTTGTGCCTAACCATTACTGCATATTAAAGAGCTTAGTGAGGGGGCAGCAGGATATCACTGCTGATTTATGTTCATCTCAGCCAGCCAAGCTGCTAACGCTACAGAACAATCCCCCGATTTGCAAAAATAAAACTACATGCAGAGGTAACATAAACGGCAAGCTATATCACCAAGCTGCGTTCTTCCGTTTTACAGGAACCACTGATGGTTTTGTGTCTGTTACATGAATATCTCATTTAAAAAATGTCTTTGAAAGTTGGATAATGTTTGCCAATCGAGAAATGACTCTGTTGTTAGCATTTTAATTAACCCTGGTAATCTGTACAAATGCACTGTATATCTTTGGTATTTATATTTGTATTTATTTATATTTAAAAAAAATAAATGGTTCTGAATATCCTTGGGGTTTTTCTTTTTTTTTTTTTTTTGCAAATTACAAATAAATACCCTTATTAACAACTTTTGCACAAAAATCTGCTGTAGATCCGTTTTCCCCAGGAGTAATCTGTGCACATTTTTGTGTGGTTGTTGGATAAATTGATTCATACTGTTCAAACTGACTTAAAACAAAGTTCTGCTGCTATTGTTTTAAGCCATGTTTATATACACTTTATTACAAAAAAATATTTTCATTACTTTTCCAATTCCAGATAAAACCACCTGGCTAGCAATCCAGACTCTGGGCCAAAAACAGACAAAAAAGGTCAAAAGAAGAAATATTGAAGGTGAAGCCATTATAATTCTTCAGGAATAATTTAGGACTAAAAGGTCACTTAAAGCTACAATGCAGGTTGCAATGTAACATCTCATCATACTTATTTTGTCTGTTGAGCTCTTTTATCTCCATGCAACTGTTATTTTGTTTTAAAGGTTACGAGAGATTTCACCTTTAAGCTGGGAAGCAATTTTGAGGACATCAATATTTGATGTCACTAAAATGTATCTTATCAGGTCTGGGGTTATTGCTCAGAACTGTTTTGTAACCTTTAACCATGCTCAAATTCATCTATGTGTTGATGGCAGCTATAAAACTACAGTCTGTGTGCTTTGAGAGAATCACGTGACACTTAAGTCATTATTCAAAATAATTTTATGAAAAATAAGGCTATAAAACACAAAGTAACTGCATCCTATTCAAAAATGAAAGTATGTAATGATATCATATAAGTAGTAAGGCAAATTGCAGCTGTAGAATATAAAGATACATTTATTCTCAGCTGTTTTAAGAAAAAGGTTTGGTATAACATACAGTGGTATTATCTAATGAGCCTAAATAAGTTACATAGTAAAAAGACAAGATTATATGGTTCAATTTGTTCTATCGTTTCAACTCTCTACAAAAATATTCCTGCATAAAAAAAATAAACACATGTTTTTGTCATTTGGTCAAAATGAATGTTAACCTGGATAACATGATTCCAGCTCAAAATAAACACTGCAAAAAAGGGTACCAAATCCAACAGAGTATAATCCTGTGGCAAATGCACCTGAGTTGTTCACTTTTTGTTACAATACAGCCCTTGAAGTGCTCCGACTTCCTGCTCCAAGTATCTGTGCAACCCTTCAATGCTGCACGAGGGTACCAGGAAGGAAAGGTTCAAGGACATGTCTGTCTCACCCACACATGGTATGAGGTAGCGAAAGGTTACAATGAACAGGAAGCTGAGAAGGGTGTTGTCTGCGGTAGGTTTCCTGCCTGAGTGCAGATGATACACACTGATGCTCGACCTGGCATGAATCATGTGGTTACAGCCTGTTCCCTCTCGCTTCTTGTATCCTGTCTTTGACATCAGTTTTAGTATCATAAGACAGCACTCTTTTTGTCTCCCCTTTTTATCATTATAATTATTTTTAAAATATGTTTTGTATTATAAAACTACACAGGAAAGGAAATTCAACTAATTAAAGTTTTCATTAAGTTAATATATATCTATATATATATATTAATTGTATTATATATATATATATATAATTATATATATATATATATATTAAAAAGTTGCACTAGAGTAAGACAATTTGACATTGTTAGAAGTAGTGGCTGCAGTACTAGACAGTTCGCACAGACCCCCTCTGGCAATAATCTGGGACTACCTTACCCAAGGTAAATCCAAGATTAGTACTCATCAGGGTCTGTGAAACAAGCTGTATAAGATTGTTTCACCAATCTCCTCGCTATAAAAAAGATATTGCTGCTCTAGAAATAGTGCAAAGAAGAGCGACCAGAATTATTCCGGGCTTAAAAGGCATGTCATATGCAGACAGGCTAAAAGAATTGAATCTGTTCAGTCTTGAACAAAGAAGACTACGTGGCGACCTAATTCAAGCATTCAAAATTCTAAAAGGTATTGACAGTGTCGACCCAAGGGACTTTTTCAGCCTGAAAAAAGAAACAAGGACCAGGGGTCACAAATGGAGTTTAGAAAAAGGGGCATTCAGAACAGAAAATAGGAGACACTTTTTTACACAGAGAATTGTGAGGGTCTGGAATCAACTCCCCAGTAATGTTGTTGAAGCTGACACCCTGGGATCCTTCAAGAAGCTGCTTGATGAGATTTTGGGATCAATAAGCTACTAACAACCAAACGAGCAAGATGGGCCGAATGGCCTCCTCTCGTTTGTAAACTTTCTTATGTTCTTATGTTCTTATGAAAAATTAGCTAAGAATTATGAGCTTTCAAGTGGCAAAAGAAAAATTAGATCATAACTTAAACACAACTGGCTATTCCCCCAAGCCCCAAACAGAATATGTCTCTACATTTTAGGAGACAGTCTTACCTTGCAGGATGTCAGGGCTGATGTTGACGAACTTCACTTTGTTCTGCAGGTATCGCTGGTTGAGTTTCCACATGCAGGTCATAAATGCAATCTTCTCTGAAGGGCTACTGGCTACCCACTTATAAACCTTGTCCAGGTGGAAATCAAACTCAGCCTTATCCTGCGGAGCAAGCACAACCTTTACTTTCAATATCAGCCTATTAAAAGCAGGAGAGTCACAGTGCTGACTAATGGTCTGGACCCACACTGTCTAAAAAACAATTACCCATCGGGTCAACAACTTTCAGACTGATGACACCCTACAGTGAAAGAGAGGTTGGGGTCTATAAGGGCATCTTGCCATGGCGAGCTTTTATTACCAAAGGGAACGATTCACATCGACACTGGTGCATAATAAGAAGCACAGCCAGAAATACCTGATGTATCTTTTTTGTTAATGACTTTTCAGCTTGTAACAGGGGTTGCACAGAAGCTTGATGATAGTGATTCTACAGTCAATACAAAGTGAACGGTGTCTGTCTGTTTAGTCCATGATGCTCCCTGCATTCCCTGTATGGAGTCACGAATACTGATTGACTACTGAGTCCCACTGCTGTGTATTTAAGACTGATTGCTGGTTTCATTCAACATTCAGCCTTCAATAAACTAAATGCAGAATCAATTTTGTTTAAGCAGTGATATGACAGTAAATTTCAATTCTCTTATTAATATTCATGTTGGAAAGATGAATTTCTATCAAAAAAGGAGTTTAAAGAGTTAAAAAAAATAATAATTCTGCATTGTGTTTATAAATCCTATTTTCTTGTTACTTACATTTGAGATTGTTGCTATGTCTCTCTAAAATACCATATAAAAAATGCAAAAGCTATTTAATTTTATGTATTTTGCTTTCTACCATTCATAGAAAGGTAAGCTTGTGCCTGTCTAGCCTATAATAAGCTATTTTTTTTTTTTTTTTTTTTTTTCAATTTTTCAAGTTACAGGAAAACATGTGAAGCATAATGTTAATGACATCTAGCAGACATCCAAGGTATCACATCCTATCACATGGGAAGTCAAGCAGACAGAAGTGTTAGGAAGTAAGAGTTACGGCAGTTGCCGAAACATCTGTTCACTTGATATTCTACAACGACAGGGAAAATCCAATTTGCAGAACCTTAATAAAATATTTATTATGCCAACTAGGTTTGAAAATAAAAGGATTTATAGTTGTTTTGTTTTTTTTTCCAATAAGACAGTTCCATACATTTACAATAGTAAGTTTTTTTTTTCAAGCTGTGTTAATGTGAGATATCTTTCTGACCTTGACTGCATCCTTCCCATCTACCAGAGTCAGGTCCTCCATTGCCCAGCATGTAGACGGCTTATATTGCCCGCGGTCTGACTTCACTTTCACTAGGGAGATCTGCACAGGGCACTCAGAAGTAACTGACAAGGAGGAAAACAGAAAGAAACATAATGATTCTGAAACTCATAATGGCATTTGCACATATGCATTTGTTAACAGATCACACGAATGGGCCATCAAGAAAATAGGTTTTTATAATCACAGTCATACTGTTTAGGAGGTTGTTGATTTAATTCAAACCAGGGATGCATCAAGTACACCTTCTGAGCTGAACTACCATCGTCTCATAATAAATCTAGCCAAAATCAATATCCACAAGTGGGTAAGTGCTGACACAAATAACGCATACATCAGGGCTAAGAGTGCTTTTTGTAATTGCATGTCCTGAGGCATGAATACCTTGCTGCATCTGTTGAATGCTGGTTCAAGAAGAAATATTGTAATCACACTCTGCTTGCATGACAAGATCTCTCTGGGTGACTAAACTACAACGTTAGACGGGAAATGATTCGAGCAATTGGAAACATCCAACCTATTGTAAATCATCTTAAGCTAGAAGAATAGCTGGCAATCGTGCATCAAACTTATGAAAGTCAAACACCTAACCATTTAATTGAGTGTTTTTAGTATATTTCTCTCAGTACAGTAAAAATGGTGGCCATTACAGATTATTTTTATGTGTTGATGGGCTTACATTTTATGAACTTGATTTAGATCCTTATTTCTGAATCAAAAGCTAACATGTTGCCACCCACTTACTTTAGCTCTGCTTAACTTTCTTGGCCGGTATTGTAACAAATATTTCAATGCAAATCATAACAGCTCACTGTCTTGGTCAGATCAGTTTTATTAACAGTCTTTGACTTGCAACAAGATGATATCCCCACTCTTCAGAATGTCACAGTGGATAATAACACCTGTAAATCCACAATGACCACTCCAACATTCCCCTCCAGAGACAGGGTAACAATTGCTAACCTCACAATCAATAGAATACAATTAAATGTCACTATGCCTCACATTTTTTAAAGATAGAATAACAGTACAATAATAAAACTGGAAATATGTCAGTAGACAATTCTTAAAGCACTAAGATGCCAAAAAACAACCACAAGTGGGGTCAACAACAAACACCCAGATTTTCCAGAAGTTTTTGCTCTTGCTCTCCAGTCACCCAACTTTTGTAACTATCATTTATTTTTATCAAATGCATAGAGTAAAAAACATAATTGCGTTTGGAGAAATCAATGCTTCTGAACCTTTGTAATTGAATCCAATTAAACTCCCAACCTGATTCCAGAAACTACAGAGTGTCTTGGAATCGATTCTTCACATAAGCATCTTCATTCAGATTAGATTACTGTAAACAGAGCAAATGACTACTAGTTACACTGGGCCTTTACTGGTCTATTCAGACCTGAACAAATTCTGACACACTTGAAATTGTTACTGTGTGGTGTAACCAGCCGCTCACCTCAAAATCCAGCTCAGGTCAAGTGTACCAATGCACAAAATCACCACACAATCCAGCACCATGGTCTGTCTTTGTTTATGAGATGCCTAGGTCCTATTAAAGAGATGGCCAGGTCTGGACAGAGGAATGCAAAAACAGCTGTGAGGGGAAGCACTGATGCCGTTTAAGCTCTTGACATTGTCACTCCACTTTCATGAGCCCGGACAACTATATAAACGCATAAATAAATGCACAGTTTCTAAAATTATTTATTAGATGTGGGCAGAAAAAATTAATATTGTGAAATGTTGTAGCAAGTTAAGAGCAGCATGACTCAAATAAAACTCTAGATTGCCAGTGGAGAGGAACATTGCTAAACACACTGCTTTGTGAAAGCTGGGTTTACAGTGCGAAGCATAAATAGCCCTGCTGTGCTCCAAACAGGTTTATTTTAGAACGTGTAGGTAACCCTGCTGGGCTGCAGTTCTTTCACATCAAAGAAAGAAAACAACACTAGCTGTTCATGATCCATCACCCAGCACAGACAAAAGTTTTTTCCAGGGCTAGAAAAGTCTGGCTGAGCCACACTTCTTTACATTTTATATCATCACTGGTTTCACAATTTGAACACAACTCATGTTGTATATTATCTGCAAGCTCAGCAGCTGAGGCTTTGCAAATGTATTGCATTGCCATAGCCGGGCAGATAAAGAAAATACACCTATTTTGACATATTAACATGCTATGGTTACTGAAAGCATGATGGTTGCAAAAGAAAACAAGAAACCCAAAAGGGTATATTGTAAAACATCCCTTGATGGTGTTTGCAACAAGCCATGTTGTTTGATCATGTGTCTGTACTTCCAGACCTCAGAGAATTCTTGTGAGACTGCAATGTTTCAACTCTGATGACCATGGTCATAGCATAGAAAAAGGGTTGGTTACCTTTTAAGAAATACATCTTACAGCTAGCCAGTGTGACCCCCATTGCTCCTTAATTATTTTTTGTCATTAAAACCAAAACCTTTATCCTATCGCTACATATTAGTTTTGGCCAATTGTCCAAAGAAAAAAACAAAAAAAAAAAATATATATATATATCATATACGGATATATAATATATATCTAATATATAATATATATATATATATATATAATATCGACAGTAATGCAGCTGTCATTACCTGCAAAAATCTGATTGACAGCAGTTAAGTTTAATTGTCTACGGGTAAGGACCATTGCAGAGGATATGAACGCTATTGTAAACCAATATTCGGTTTAAATAACCTTTTTAAGATTGTAAAAAAAGTCATGTTAGCTTTAGAGGGCATCTACCAAGTGGATACTAAATGCTCAATTATTTACTGAGTTACTATTTTAACTGATTGCATTATATCTTTAAATCAACTGACACCACCTTCCTCTGATAACAGTTGGTCCTTTAATGTATACTACAGCACGGCTGGGCCATGTCCTTCCCAATGTTGTTCTAACTCTGCGGTAAAAGAGGAACTCTCACCTGCTGCACAGAGAATTGAGTTTTTCTTTTTCTTGCCCCCCTTCCAGACATGAACAATCCCCAGCAGCCTCTCCTCTTTAGGGGTGAAAATCTCCCGCTGCAGCAGGTTCCGGATGGAGGTCATGGCAATCTTGCTGGGGAAGAAAAGCACCAATCAAAAACTAAAATGTTTTGATACTTCAGTGTGTCAGGTCAGCCACACAAAATCCATGTAACCCCGATCTAATCACTGGATTGATTTAAACTCTTCAGGATACAACCCTTTTCATGAAAAAAAACGACTGCATTATGAAGTGAAGTTTGATTAGAAGAAATGTATGTTATTATTAGTTGTCTGAGGTTTTTCTATCTGAGTCAGCAATGCACTACCTGGAAGTGGTTTGAAACAGCTATGTGCTGTGCTATGTCCTGATTGGTTATAAAAAAGGCCAAGTCTCAAGCATCATGATCACAACTTTTTTTATTCTTTTTTTTTTTTAAATGCTGGTTTCAGTGTTTGTTATAGTGACAGCTGCTGGAAGACTAATTGTGCAGAGTAGGGTCATTACAATAACTAATGAAGAGGATTGAAAACCTATTCTGAGATCCCCTGGGTATACTTTTTAATGCTTGGTCCCTTCTAGTTTTAGGTTGATGTTTCATTTATTTATTTATTTATACAAATATCATACATAATAATTATTTAGTGTGATCATGTAATCAAGCTTTTAACTTATAGCTATGGCCATGTTTTGCATCACTTGGAATATAAATAAATAAATAAATAAATAAAACATCATTTAGATCTTTTATTTAACATCATGTAATCAAAGAAATTCCAAAATTATGTTGCAAAAGTCTTCCGGAAGCCATAATAGTACTACAGTATTTAACTTAACTACAAACAAACAAACTTAAAAACTACAAAGCAGTATGTAATTCAATATGTTAACGTAGACATTATTCAGCTAGTTTCATTCAACTTTATGAAGCAACAGTTGTTAATTCTGTAGGTGATGCTAAACTTTTTGCCACTGCTGTATGTCGAGCTATGAAAAAGTAATGATTGCAACACAATGGTGTAATGCACACTGCTGTGAGTGAATGCTTAATGAATTCCCTCACTGCACACGCACAGCACATGCATATAATCAATAACAATAATAATAAACGACAGAATGAATAAATATGCATGCATTTCTCTGCATGCTGAAATATATGAAATTAGGTCACTTCCTTTACACATTCTTCAAAGTAAAAATGAATTCCCCTATTCCCAAATGTGAAATCAATATGTATGTCTGGAAGAAGATATGCTATTTTGCTTACCTTTAAAAAAAAAAAAAAAATTATAACTTTACATTAAACTTCCATAGAAACATTTAAAGTCTGAAGATTCTGGAACAATTATTATTTTACTTTGGAATAGCTATAAAACAAGTCATTTATTCCATCTGATTAAGTACAATAATTCACGTTACATGTTCAACAAAAACATGTACAGTATTTATTTATTTACTCCGAATGCCACGTTCTGACATGCTTCTGTCTCTATGGATACACAGGAAGCAAAGTTCTCAAAAGCTGCTGGTACAGGTGTTTCCATGGAGACAGCGGAAGTGCGATGTTCAGCCTCGCACGCAGTGTAGCTGTTTCGCTAGAGACAACATCCTCAAATATAAAACTTAAATGTGTCTTATTTTGTATTGTTAAATGTTTAAAGCAGGAAATCTAGAAATCAGTTTCTGCAATATAGCGTTGTTTCCATGAAGAATTCAAGGACTGGTTTGATAGGAGGAGTACTTATATTTTCGTATTTATATCGGTTCAGTCGTTTTTTTTTTTGTTTGTTTTTTTTGTTTTTTAGACTTTTTTGTTTTTAAAGAAATTACAGCAGCATTTTATGTTAATGGAAAAGTGTAGTAAAGCATACTAAACATAAAGCAACTGGAATTGAGAAAAAGGAGTGTTTGGTGAAGTGTAAAATGAGCATGAACTTTAACAGATAAGCTAGCTATGGGGGAACAACAATATGTGTGTTATCCGTTTGTGGAATGTAGGATGCTGTTTTTGTCGACAATATTTACATTGGGTCTCACATTAAAATTGAAAATTGTGTAATTGTGGTGCGCAGTGACAGTGAAGTCAACATATTCCATAGGAATACTGTAGTATTTTTGGCGTAGTTCAGTGTATGTCAGTATGAGAACTAGAACATCTTTAGAGAAAAACAGGCCAAATATTTCAAACACAAATACAGTATTTGGATTTGCAGTAAAAGGGCATGACATGTTCTCCCAAATATTTGCAAGAATAAAATCTAGCGAAGTATCGTTCTTTATCCACTGGGGGTCACTGTGTTAACATGCAAAAAAATAAGTTATTTTTTCCCATTCAACGGAGAATGGGGACGTCCAACCTTCAATTTTTAATACCTCGTCTCCTTTAAGCTTTAGTCATGTCAATTAAACTATATTTAAAAACGTATTGTTATCTTTTAGTTTTTACTACATGTCAATAGTTTCGCCTTTTCTGTGCACTTTTATCTCAAACAGATTCTTGCCTCGATTTGTTTAGTAGAATGCTGTTTGTAATAAACTCCAAAGCTCTGTTAGCTTTAGCAGTTCTCAGACAATATGGGCTTAAACCATTCCTGCAATGCTAAATATTATGTTACGTTCTCATACATGGTGTGTGTGTGTGTGTGTAACATTTATGCCAGCCTCTGAATCCGGATGGAACAGAGCCAACGTGACATCAACACAGAGAGGTGGAGTTAATGAGAAGTGTATAATCTGGAGAGCACGGTGTGTTTAGCAGGAGGAAACAGCCTGAAAAGAAACGAGCATCGGGGAGAGGAGGCTAACATCGCATCTGATTGTCTTCCCTATCAAAGAAGCACCAGGGTTTATTTTTATTATTGTGGCTTCGTTTGTTGGACGTGATTTTGCCTTTTTAGAGAGAGACAGTTAATAGTGCTTTTTCCCGGAAAGGATTTATACATTTATATAAAAAAAAAAAAAATACAAAAAAAAAATAATAATAAAAAAAGAAGAAGAAAACAGCACGACTGAGGAGGGTGTAACAGACAATGCTACTAAAATCTAAACAAATTTCCGGTGGTAAAATAAATAAATCATATATATGTATATTTTTGTTTGATGCATTGCCCTGAAATTATTATATTTATAGATACGGTGTTTTGTGAAGGAGTATTTACACTAGCGTGAAGAAAGGACCGTTTGTTTTTAACCTAACCTTTTTTTATTTTTTTATTTTATTTTATTTTTTGTTATTATACCCACCAGTAAGGGCAGTTTTTCTTGCAATTTAAAAGTTTGGGCTAAGAAGGAACATACTTTGATAATAGAGAACAGACATGAGACCAATATGAATACAGCTCTTCCTGCTAAATATTTGGATATGACTGCATTTTGAACATTGTCATTCTTTTTGAAATCTGTTACAGACTGTTTTGTTTTTTGTTAGTTAATGCACAAACAGTTTAGGACCTTCCAGTGATTATCCCTTTTCAGCTTCTAACATCTTTTGGCAGTTATCAGGTGTTAAGGTTGTATAGCTGGAGGGTTGGTCAACCAACCTCTAACATATCTGAAAATAATCTGTAATCGAGGAAGTGGGATATCAACTGAAACAATCATGGCCCTGCCAGATAATGCCAGTTGTACCCTGCCAGGAGAGGAGCCCACCTTTCCAGAAATCATTGAGCTGAATGTGGGTGGACAGGTGTACATCACCCGTTACGCCACTGTCACCAGTGTTCCTGACTCCCTACTCTGGGAGATGTTTAGCCAGAAAAACATCAAGACCCTGGCCAGGGACACCAAGGGCCGTTTTTTCGTGGACAGAGACGGGTTCTTGTTCCGCTACATTTTGGATTACATGCGAGACCAGCAGCTGGTGCTCCCAGATCATTTCCCAGAGCGCAGCCGACTGCAGAGGGAGGCAGAGTACTTTAACCTGCCTGAGCTAGTCAAACTGCTCACCCCAAAGATAAGCAAACAAAACTCCATCGGGGATGACGCATGCCAGAGTGACCCAGAAGAGTCATCACCCAATGCAGACACAGCCAGGAACATCGCCTCACTAGGTGCCATAGCATGCTCTAGCATCACCCAAGGGCCCGGCTCAGAATCGCGCCGCGCTGGCTTTATCACCATCGGTTACCGTGGCTCCTACACCCTCGGCCGCGACAGCCAAACTGATGCCAAATTCAGAAGGGTGGCCCGAATTATGGTCTGTGGCAAGACCTCCCTGGCTAAAGAAGTATTTGGTGACACCCTGAATGAAAGTCGGGACCCAGACCGTCCCCCTGAGAGGTACACTTCCCGCTACTACCTGAAGTTCACCTTCCTGGAACAAGCCTTCGATAAGCTTGCAGATTCCGGTTTCCACATGGTGGCCTGCAATTCCACAGGCACCTGCGCTTTCGCCCATGACCAAACAGATGACAAAATCTGGACCAGTTACACCGAATATGTTTTCTACCGTGAGTGAGCACAGATACTATCCCACCCTTCATTTGATTCTTGTACTGTTGTGGTTCCATTGCTTTAGAGGTAGAACTTCCATCCCAATGTATCCCAGACTCCCATCCGCTGCTCTCCCGCTTGATCTCAGCTTTTCCTGCAGTCAACTGAACCACCACCTACCAACCTCTGCTTCCTCCACCCTGCGGAGAGACTAGACCTTTTGTTGTGTATATATATATATATATATATATATATATATATATATATATATATATATATATTCAGTGGGGGGGGGGGGGGGAAATTAAATCAAACAGAAATGGGCTATGAGTGACTTTGATGCTATGTCTTTAAATCAAACAGCAATGAGGGAAAGGGGATCCATCTCACTTGCTGATCACAGGTTGAGTCCTTATGGGCTGGTAAAGTTTTTTTTTTAATGGAGAAAAATAAAGAAGATGAAATACAGGACCATGTGCAATATTTTGAAACATGATCTGTCATTCATTCTTTACAGGAGATAAGTTTATTAGTTGAAAATGTATAAAAAGATACCTTGAAATGGATCCTAATGTAAGCAACATAATAGGCTTTAGATACAGCAGGTCATATTTACAAAGAATTTACCATTGTGCTAAGTTAACACTTTTTTTTTTCACGGAAATGCAAAAATAGTAACTATGCGGGGTAATTTATTAGTCTCATGTACCTTACTTGTTTATTGCAAGTTCTGTAACCCAAGCACTTTGTTTTTTGTTTTACAAAAATAATTGTAAAAACGTAGCCTGGTGGTGAGGGATTTGTGGATATGGCACAGTATGTAGGCCTGCATGTTTTTATTTATCTTTTTTTTAACTAAATGTAACTGCTTTTGAGCTGGAAATAGAAAAACTGTTTCACCTCAGTGGGTAAGGTAATGGCATAAAAAAATGACAAAATGATTCATTGTTGTTTTGTTCATAATATTTTCAGAATATAAGTGTTCTAACAAATAGTAAACTTTTCAACCCCAGATTTCCACATTTTCAGAAAGCAATGCAATTTCATTGCTAGACAGTACTGTAAAGGTTCGGTAAGACAACGTGCCCCAAGGTGTGTCAGGCACAATCAGTATGTGTCTATTAAATTCTAAAATAAAATGTAAACTATAATAACAAGAAACCACACCAATAGTCAGCTGTGTCGGACAGCATTCAGCCTTTGGGTCAAACTGATACATTTAAAGGAAATTCACCAAAAAATTTGAAGAAACAAATGGGTAGAGCAGAACTACAATGTGAGTATTGCTACTGCCTAATGACAAATAATTATATTGTATGTTTCACTATATTATTTGAAATGCCTGGGTAATGCCTTTCAACAGCTTTTAACGCCTTCTTTTAGACAGCCTTTTGTTTGTCTGATCTCGTTTGCCTTTTTGTTTCTACAACCTCATACTCCTGATTTATAATCTTAACAGGGTCATACTTTAACTATATTAACAGAGTTAGAGTGTCATTATTATATTATCCATTCTAGCTGGTGGCTTGTTGAATTTAAATGTTCATAACTAACTTCTGTAAAGGTTGATGCGCTCTATCAATCTACAGGGCAGATATAACAGCACAAGGAGATGCAGAGTGGCAGCAGAAAGCATGTTGCAATCAGGTTTTTTTGCAAGGACAGTTCAATACAGTGTAAGTCTCCCATATCCACAGGGCACACAGGTGGATAGAGTATTCCTGCACTGTTGTGATGATTTGATTGCCTATAAGTACAGTACAGTATTTCCCTGTTCTGGGTTAACTGAGTCTTTCATACTTGGGGCCATTGGGACCATTACAGGTTTCTTATTTTGTTAGTAGCCAAAAAAGCCACATTCTGTAAGAAGTTGGCTACTACTCTCCATAAATGGCTATTTAAAGGTGACAGTGTGGAGGTGTTCGCAGATCAGCTAACAAGCTGTTACATGACAAGTTCTTTAAAGTCAAGTTAAATGGAATGTTTACATACAGAGTATTTTGGGTTGTTTATTTGTGGATTAAAATACAAATAAATTTCAGCTATGTTAAGGTTAAGAAATAAATCTTATGGGATGTACTGTACACTGTGCTATGTTTGAGAAAACTTTGTAATTATAAGATAGAAATAGATCGAATAATTATTTTTTACATGGTACCTGCTTCATATAATTTACTTAATGTTTGTGTTTCAAACTGAAAATGTTCCAGTTGCCATTGGATACGTTGCTCTCTCTCTCTCTCTGGCAGCTCAAAAGTTTTCTGTCTCATATTGAATTAGAAAAACCGTTCGTATCTGATTTTTAAAAATGTATTTTATCATATATCCATAAAAATGTAATTTTAAAAATATGAGGCTACAGTTAACTGTAAACTGTGTTATGTTTAATCTTAAGGTTTATGAAGCCTGTAAAACCCCTCACTTTTTCTTTCTTCTATAATGGCTTCCATTCCATCAACTAATATTAACCTATTATTTTCAGAATAAATGCTTTATCTCATGATTCTGTTCTTGCAGTTACTGTTCCTACATGAATAATGTAAATGTACATAATGCAAAAAAATGTATCTGCATTTTTTGTGAAACTAAAAATAACATTTTTAGTAAATATCTTGTCGTTAGGTGTTTAAAGTTAAAAGTGAAAGTGCACTTTTTATCTGATGAACGAGCCCGAGTAAATTCTGTGACACTTATATTGGGTCCATTAAAAAAATCTAAACAGTGCTAAAAATTCTGTACAAATAAAAAATAATCTTAGATATAAGTTCACTGTGAGTAGTAATTAAATGTAGGGCATCTGTGGATAGTATAGCTGCCAAATAATAAATTCTAAAGCCACAAATCTTAAAATTTCCAGAACACAAAATCATATTGTTAACATTTAGCAAATCTCAGTTATACTGGTACCACTGAGTTCTTGACATATCTTTAGTGTATTAATCGCTTTGCACCTGTTTATACACATTCATTGAAATCTATTTGCTCCAGACACTTCAACTCATAACTATACATTTTGTTGCACTGTTTTCTAAATGGCATAGGTATTGTACAGTTTGCAGTGTACGGATAATCTTACAATCAGGAAGTAACGTCATGCTGTATAGAGATAGAATCTGCAAAACCATGATGTTATGTCAGAGTGGACCTTCCTAGTGTAATAAATTGGTGATGACCTCTAGACCAGTCCCTTTCATGTTGTAAGCAGGCAGAATAAAGAATAGGCGCTTTCTTTGCAGGGTAGAGTTTCCTTGCTAGTGCAGCCCACCCAGGAATGAGAGAGTTTGTCCGACGGAGCTCTTTAGCTGAGGGTACACGGTACACCTGCTAAAAACAAGCAATTCTTTCATTGCCGAGCCTGCAGAGGGTGACACAACTCAATGGCAGCTTTCCCCTCGGCAGGGAACTATGACATGTGTTATTAAACCTGCCTCAGCTGGAGTAGGAGGTTTATCTCATGTTTTTCCACTTGGTTTCTTCAAGTCACGTGAAATACCTTACTGTCTGAGGCCCTCTGCAGCTGAATTGCTAATCTTGCTGCAATACCAAGAAAATGCTAATGCATAGCACAGCACTGGAAATATATATTTCACGCAGAGAAAATGCTCAATTACAGTACAGGCTGTTAGCTATAACAATCCACCCATAACTTTTAACACTCAGCTGTTTTGATAATCTTTCGATGTCTTATTGTTTGAAAATATATAAGAAGTAAACATGGTAATCCATCAGAAGGGAGTTAAATATAAACCTTTTTTTTTTTTCCCCCCTTCTAATCATTAACACATCTAAATTCCTTTCAAAAGCACCTGTTCATAAATAGGAAGATCAGGACGTGGAATAAATCTAAATTGTAGCTCCACTATAGTCATGGTATCATATAACATGTCATGTTATTTAATGTTCTATAAAATAGCGCTGTAATCTAAGATTTAATTTAAAGTGTTTGTTTTTTTTTTGGTTCTTTGAAAGTATGAATGTTATTGATGTGTGGCTTACATGCTTGCTGCAGTACTTTTTAATTTTGGTCTGTATATACATTACTACTCTGGTACTTCAGGAAGGTGTAGGTTGTGGATCAAAAGATTTGCTGACTAGGCTGCCCTTATGTTGTTACAGAACTTGAATCAAAACCTGCAATCCTGAGACAGTACTGGAGACCCACCAGAGAGCATAATGTTTTTTTTTTTTGTTCGTTTTTTTTTGAAAAATTGAGACTACAGCTTCACTGGTAGACGATTATCAGCCTGTCGCAGTTTCGTGTCTGTAGTGTAATTAGAAGCTCAGCTAACCCTCTATAGAGAAATCAAAGTCTGTATTGTTCTATTAGGTTTCTGCTGTTCAACAAAGTATTAAGGACTTTTCATGATAGCTTTTTAAAAGGGTTTTAAATACAAAATTCCCAGTGTCTTTAAATATCTACTGGCTACAGTGAAAACCGATAGCAATAATGCTGTTTTAATCATTATATATATATAGTATATATATATATATATATATATATATATATATATATATATATATCTATATAATATATATATAATAATATATAAGTCACTAAAAAAAAAAGTCAATTTGTCTGGAAATCGTTACATATATATATAATGATTTCCAGAACAAATTGACAGGTTTTTTTTAGTGCAGCATCCTCTTCAAAACAAGGATGTCCTCTCAGTCAAACATTTTGTCTAAACCTCAAACCCAAGGAATTCATGCCTGTTTTAGGAATTACTGTCGTATCTCTGTTGTTAAAATCTTGGCTGAAAGTTTGAAGTGCATGATTGTGTGCCAAATAGTGAGCAAATCCACTGCTGATGTTTTGAAATAGTATGCCTAATGTGACCCAATTGAGAAAATAAAGCTATTTTGTGACGACCTAAGTGCTGTGCGGATTTGGTTTCTACATTGTAAATATGAATGTGCTTTTTTTTTTGTTATTACAAACAATAACTGGAGGTCAGGATATGACTACTGATGATCAGCTACTCAGTGTAGTAGCTGTATTCACAACAGTGATCTCTGTGTCAAATTAAATCCCTTGGTATAAATGCCAGGCATAAGATGTGTTGTATTGTTACATTTGTCTCTGTGCTATTCCAGATTGTACCAAAACAAGCAGATAAACCCATGGTCCCATTACTCTAGTTTAGATGGTGCCTTGTGTGTCAGATGGTGCTTGCCTTTCATGCAGGTCTCTGTCCAGACTAAAATGTCTTTCATTCCTCAGCACAATAGCAAGAAGGGAAACTTCCAGCACTGCTGTCCGGCACCCCAGTAAGCGCTACACCAGCGTTCTATTGTGAAAAAGAAAACAAAAAAAAAAACATGTTATAGTGGAATTTAATATAATATAATTTTGTGATTGTCTCCTCTTTCTTGTAGCCTGCTAGTTTCTACTTTTCTGTGCTAATTATAGTAATAACCTCAGTCTCTTTACAATAAGTGAATGAGCTTTAGCAAACAATAATCTCAGCAAGCATAGTAAACAGCCACATATGTCTAACATGGTAAACTTAGAATAGGGATTCTCATGTCTCTGTTGGTACAAGGACCTATTAAAAAAGGCTGGTCCAGAATGGAACATGCGGACTCGACTCTCGCGTTTAGCATAGGCTGCAGCTCCAAACTAGCCTGGGAGAAACGTTAAAGAAAAATTTAATATATAGAAACTATAGATAATATATTATATATATATATATATATATATATATATATATATACAATATGATATATATACTATGATCATTCTTTATATATTAATAGACCCTTTTTTGTGTACTGACTTTTAATAACTAGCTTAATAATATGTTAACAAACCTGTTTCTTTGTTAATGGTTAATAGTGATTTATTTTTCAGTTAAAGTGTAATTTTGAACATTGCCTTCATCTTGTAATGGATATTATAAATCATGTATACAAAATCAACCACAGTTACAGATCTTATCCTGTTTACTTACTAATGTCAGTTAACAATACAGTGTCACCCAGTGCATAGAAATTAACAGTTCCTCAGTAACACTTTCCTTTTTGTGATTTTGAATATAATGTACATTGCAGTGTAATTTTGCACAGCTAGCAATGTATAGTGCTTCCTTATAGTATTGAGTATGACCAGCTGGTGATTTGGTTTAAATTACAGTGAATGTTGAAACATGAACATGCTGGCTAAAAGGTTTGATTTGCAAAACCTGGCAAGTAAATACAGTATGTGTTAGACTAAAGATAATTGTGAGTAGATGTATTGTGATCAAAAGTATAAAGCTACTTTTAAAACTGATTCATGCCACCCGTTCAGTTCTTTTATGATATGGACTGATAAAAGCATAATCGTATTTTCACCAAGCAAGAATGATACTGAATATAAAATACAAATCTTGGAAAAGGCATGCCTTCTATAGCCTTCAGCTATTCTAAGCTTAAACCAAACCTATAGCAATTTAAAAATGTGAATGTTTCGCTTTTCTGAGAATGTAGCTGTGATGAGCTTGTTTTCTGTGAACAGGTAAAGATGCTTCTTGGTAGGGTCCAGAGTACAGCAACCAAACACTCAAGCTGACAGGTAACACAGTATTTACTATAAACACAAACTGTTCTTTTTAGAGTGAGGCGCTGTATGATATATTGCAGTTAATCAAAACAAACCTTGACTACACCTCTGGAGGAATGCAGAAATCACAATCAGAAAACCGATGCAAATTTCTATCTAAATGTCAATGACCTTTTATTTATTTGGATTACAACATCCAATTCTTCTCTGAGTGAGAGTTCGGATTCCCATGTATGCTGATACTTTGCAGTATTTTTTTAATGAGCAACTAGAATGAACATTTCAGAAGCAAGGACATGAACACTGTATGGTATGTTAAGCGTATGGCTCAATGTTATACATTTCAACTTCACATACTGTAAGTGTACAATATTTTCTCTAAGCCTACGTTAACATATTACTACCTTTATTAGAATATAATTACAGCCTATAGCCACAAAGTGATAGATTCCATCAAAGAAATACTGTATGACCTGCATTATTCTTTGTTCAAAAGTTGTATTCAATCAAACTTCAAAACATGGCTAAAATTGCTAAACTTGTTATTTAATAATCTCCAAATTGAAAACACATGTATGCTGTCCCTCTGGAAAATGTGTTTAACTCTGCATCAGGAGAATCACATGGAATATTATCATTGAATCCCCCTGACTGAAAGTGCCAGCTCTCTTAACTCACCCACATTTAGAGGGGAGCATTCACCAGTTGCCTTCCTGAACTAAGTGATTATTCTCTCATATTGCCAGAGTTACAACTGATTTGAAGATATGCTATAGCCTGTCTTCTTTCTGACATTTATAAATTACTTCATCTCAGAATACCTATATATATGAACTTGGAAACCAAACTTTGTAAAATTAATCTGAGAGAAGTTGAACACTAAAATATTTACTTCACCATCCCATTGTGGTGAAAACATGAAAGATGCTTTGTAACCCTGCATGCATGCTCAAAATCAAAGGGGTACCATGTTATAATAACTTCAAACGATTTCCAGTTCTCTGCAGACTTCAAACTGCTCTCATGAGCGATTCTTTCAGAGGCCCTGTGTGCAGCTTGGATCAGATGGCCTCAGCCTTTGAGAGGGAGGCAGGGTGTGTGGGTGGATCCAAAGCAGGCAGGCAGGAAACACAGACAATAATAATAATCTTGATACTGACTACCTGACAGTGAGTGCTAGATGTATTCGCTCCATCTTTTAATTCTGTATAATCTGTCTTATTGTATTTAAGGATTGTGGACCATATTCTGTAGTCTGAAATAGTATATTTAGAATGGTGTGACTTCATTATATAAGTTACAACTGGATGAGGTGTTCTCAGAGCATAAACAAAAAAAGGCATGCACATATCACAACTGATCCTCATCAGATCAATTTAATTACTGTTTCAACCTCTTAAAAGTGAAAAAATATATACATTAAAACATTTTATCACAAATGAAGTCTCTGGTTATTAATTGAAGCGAGGAACAAAATTGGTGGTAAAGTGTCTTAATATGTTGAAACAATAATTACATTGTCTTGATAAACATCAGTTGAGGTATGTGCATGGCTTTTTTTGTTTTATACTTTAAACAATATCTATGGGTTATGGGCATAAGGATGTCATAGCATTCTAAATCTGTAGGTACAATTATTACACCCAGTGGTGTCACTTGAGACCTAATTGTGGCACAGTCCTTAAATCTGATAAGCTGATATATTGAAGGCAAGAATTGTCATTGTCATTTTTGACAATACATATGCTAGTTTTGGCTATAGCTAAAGAAAGTTATACTTGTATGATGTTGATAGGTATTTGCTCTGAGACTCAGTCGAACGTGTGGTAGATCAGTGACCAAATTTTCAAGATAATTATATAATGTGTTTTTAAATCCTTTGCAAGGACCATGTATGCTACTGATATACCTTATTTAATGTGTTATATTTCACTGAGGATTGTGTTTCCATTTTAAAAAAAAGAAATAATTATTTAGGGTAAGGAAATACATTTTAATGTTTGTCACTGTAATTGCAAGGCTTTATTTTTTTATTAGTTCACAGGAGAATATGACCAGCCAACCTGCTGAATAAAGACATGTTAGCTATGTCACCTCAGCCATCTGGAAGCTTGGAAGCCTAATCTTTCCGCTAATTATCGTTAATCCCTTGGGGACTTTGTCTTTAATGTCTTAACGGAGGCTATTTATATTTGGGAAATGGCTGTGAACTGCCTTTGATTTTGCCTATAGGCTGATCTTATTAAAGGTGCCCAATAAATGTGCAGTTGCAAGGTGTGATACAGGAACAGTGCCTCCTATGGTAAAAATTATACAACATTATGTACAAAAAAACTGTAGTACACTGTTTTTGGTTTGTTTTGTTTTCTAGTATGCTATTCAATATTGCTGTGAAACAACATCCCCTCACCTCAATATTCCCTGAAGAATCCCATAGCAGAACCATTAGCAGGCCACAACATTACCAGCATTCTATCAAAATGTGCTATCAAATATGCTACTAATTTACCAATGTCTCTTACCTTTTTAGCTTTCTTTAGATGTCAAATTGTTTACTTATTACTTATGGAAATAGTACATTTAATTATAAGCCCAGTTATCCAAATCTGAATTTGATAAATGGGCTTATAATTAAGGCTACTGCTTTCATAAACATGTAACAATTCTTTTCAAAAGCACTAATACTTTAGAAAGCTGCTATAATAAATGGAGCTTCCTAACAAATCATAACAATCTGCATCAGGACGCATACAAATTGGCCAACTAGGGTTCTCCATTACAACAGTGCACAAAGGCCATAGAAGCAAAGTGTGAGCCTTACTAAGCCTGTGCTTTTCCTGCCCTTGTGCCAAAGATAATTAAAAAGATAGTGCTTAAATCTGCATTACATTTGCAAGGCCTGTAAGCTTTTAATTTCCTGCAGTGATGTCTCTCAACATGTCTGGAAATAGGCTACCATGTGTAAAAAATATTTGAAGTTAAGATTTTTTTTTTTTTTTTAGATGAGTGGGCTTGACTGTTTTGTTTGTACAGCTGTTGGGAAAAGGTATTTATTAAGCTTGGGTTACACCGACTCTCATTTGAGGAATGTGTTGGCAGTATATTGACTGCAAGCATCTCATTTTGCAAAGCTCCATGTCTTTCTGCCTGTACCTTGCATATACCTTCATCTGCATGCAAGGCTAGTGGTCCAGTAGAAGGAAAAGATTATCTATAGTGCTGAATGGAGAATAGCAAGTCAATAGAAAACACTAGCAAGTGTGGGATGTGTTGGGTTATTGGAATGTAATGCGATGGTCTTAAAATATTGAGGTTAAATCTTTAAGTCACCCATATTGTCGATGTAAGTTCTGCATTTCATTGAACATCCACAATACTAAAGTCAACCCTTTAAACTGTATTGTCGCTTTGCAATGCTGGTTTGGCTGTATGTCAGGATATGAGTGGTGTGAGGAAGAATAGGTCCAAACTGAGGGAATATTTACAAATGTTGTTTTTTTTTTATTATTTACAAGTGATTCCCCGCTACCAACAATGGTATTGGAGAACTACAATCTGAGCTTGCAGTCCCAAACAATAAATAACACATAGGAAATACAGTGTCCAGGGTGCCAGTGCTCGTGTTCTATGGTGCTGTAATCCTTGTTGTGAAAGTGCAGGTGCTCCAGGTGGTTGTGCTGGCTCAGTAGTGACAGCTCCCATAGTGTCCGCCTGCAAAATACAAAACAAAACAAACAATGCTGTACTCGCATAGCTGCGTCCCCTTTGTACCGCGAAACTTCTCCCTGTGTTCAGTTCGGTGCCACGCTCTATCCAATCACTGCACACAACACAGCTGATCACAACAGTGCCATTCAGCAGTCTTGCAGCTACACCCTTTCCCCAAGATGGCTTTACTTACGGTTCCATCCCACCATTGAGTCAACTAATCTGTAACAGCAGTGTAAAGTGAGCAAGTGAATTTATCACACTGTGTATGCACTGCAACAGCATTATAGGATTTTTAGACCTCACTAAGAGGAACATGAGTGCTCGTCTCAAGTTTGTCAAAAAGCACCTGGATGATCCTCAAGAGTTCTGGAACAATGTCTTATGGACAGATAAGTCAAAAGTGGAACTTTTTGGCCAACATGGGCCCCGTTATATCTGGCAAAAACCAAACACTGCATTCCACAGTAAGAACCTCATACCAATGGTCAAGCATGGTGGTGGTAGTGCCATGATTTGGGGATGCTTTGCTGCATCAGGACCTGGACGACATGTCTTCATTGAAGGAACCATGAATTCTGCTCTGTATCAGAGAATTCTACAGGAGAATGTCAGGCCATCCGTCCGTGAGCTGAAGCACAGCTGGGTCATGCAGCAAGACAATGATCCAAAACAAACAAACAAGTCTACATCAGAATGGTTGAAGAACAAGAAATTTAAAGTTTTGGAATGGCCTACTCAAAGTCCACACCTAAACTCCATTGAGATGTTGTGGCAGGACCTGAAATGAGCAGTTTATGCTCGAAAACCCACAAATGTCACTGAGTTTGCTGTCACACTGTTTTTTGTTTTTTGTAATTTATTACATATTTAATTTACAAAGAGTTTCAGTATACAGCACATATAAAATACCATTCAAACTATTTAATTGTACCTCATCAACAAAATAAATCATCATACAATATCTAACTACCAATCTATATACACAGCCTGGATATAAGTTCAGATCCTAATACAGCGTGCTGAATAAGAGAAGTAAAACAAACCTACATGGCCTGTTGTATCACTAGTCTAAAGATTGAATCTGCTGTATTAAATCTGCTCTTTTTAGACAATGCTACAAATCTCTCGTATTGAATTTGCTGCCTTTCGGAACCTGGTAGTTAGCAATGTGCTATGGATTGCACATTGGTTGTTAGATCCTAATGGTTGAATTCTCTGTATTGACTTTTTAGCTGGCTCTAGGACAGCTGGACAGAATTTATTGAATCTATTTATCTATTAATCTAATTTAAATTTAAATATACATTCTAACAAATTAATCAGCAATGTGAGGGCAATTTACATGAGTATGCTACATATTATAAGCCAGTCCACTGCGTTGCATTACCCAGCAGCCTTTGAGTTAAGCTATAGATTTGGTAAAAGATTTCTTTTGGGAAACATGAGCTGCTTTGATGAACCACAGGATGCAGTGGGCTGACAAACATGCAACCCAGGCACATTAAACCTGTAAGCAGATTAGTCCTTTCGCTATCCCAGGCATTCAGTTCTACTCTACTGAAGTTTACCCCTCTCCAGCTGACTGGCAAGCAGTTCCTACTGAAATGCAGTATCATTATTACAAAATAAATATTAAAAAGGAAATATCTAAATGCAAGTTTGAACAAAAGTTTAATTTAGTTTTGTAGATTATGTATGAGAAATCATAATTCCAATACATTGCATGACACAATTCAAAAGTTAAAAAAAGGAATATGTATTACTAGTAACAAATGCTCAGAACAATAAATGAATGGCTTTCTGCAACTTTGATTTCCTGTTTTATTCCTCTCAGAAAATGTGTCTTTGCCTTTGCACTTCAAAATAAAGCCCTGAATCACCTATATTGCTTTCTCCCCATCTTCCACAGCATCTTAAATACCTCCCCCCCCCAAAAAAAAAAAAAAAAAAAAAAAAAACAAACAAACCCTTCCTGAAGGGAGCCAATAAAATGTAACCAGTATTGTTGTGAGAGAATTGTGTCATGCCCCCACTCAAGGCAAGCACAACATTGACTTTCAAATCAGCAAACAATACTATGAGCCTCATCAAGAGGGATTTGTCACCAGGAGTCATGTCTGTCAGTGGAGATGTTATATTGTAGACAGCCAGGTTTAATGGGCAATACATTATATTAAACATATCTAGTTCGTGGCAGTGTTTTACAGCAGTTTATTTTTAAGGATTTATTTCTCAACTGAGAAACCAACCATTAGTATTCAGAGAACAGGTACTCATGCCAGACAAATAAGCTGAAATCTAAACTAAAAAACTCAATTGACATGTTTTCCTGTCAAATTTTTTATAAGACAGGATTTTAGGTTGGCACCAGCAGTTGTCACTAAATAGCCATTGCCAGTGGTACAATATTTTGCGGCACAAAACTGCCAAATTGCCCAGAGTCACAGCTCCTCCTACTCCCAGTGCCTGTCTTAGCCTTGCCTGATTCATAAATCATCACCAAAAAAGCAAAAAAGATATAAGATGATATATTATCATCCAACAAAACAAGAATGTCTGGTTCATTTCACATTTCTCAAAAAACATAACATAGCAACGTAAAAAGCCATAGCAACCAGACACCAGATTAACGTTTTGTGCAAAATTATAAACGTGATCGTGGGCCACTGCACCGTTAACATTAAGATCTTGTAATCAAAGAACGGCATGTTCTGTAAAGCTATGTGAATGTCACAAAGGATACACAAATAGTACAATTAGCCAACACTCTCTGCCTCTCTGTCTTGTTTTTGGAGTATATAGCATAGCTGGCAGCAGGATTTATTATTTCATTACTTTTAAAACGTGGTTTACTTCCTACTTATAAGTATTGGACAAAAACACCTGCCATATGTAGCAGCACACTTGTTGCGTGTAATTGTTACTTATGTCTTGTAAGTGATTCATACTGTATGTTATATAATTGATCTCTTTTTTAAAAAGCTACATCAGTCAAGATGGATAAGACAATATATATAATTTATGTTGATACAGGGCTGATAACAGGCACTTAGTTGGTTGGTGCTTTTGTATATATGAGGAATCATGACTCTATAGGCCATTCAGATGAGCTTCACTGCAGATCTCAACCCTTACCTTCTCTGAAGGAATTAGAGAAAGGGGTATTTTGATGGAGTACACCATGCCCCTGTGTGTATTTTGTATTGTTTTGTATTATTATTAATTAAAATGTATGGTTCTGTGTTTAAAACACATTGTTTTATTTTACAGCATGGATGGGGTTAAAATTCCCCACCCATGCTAAACTTGTGTAGAATGTGACCATCTCCAGATTGATTAATTTATTGCTAATTTGGAGATGGTCACATGTATAAAAACACGCAGCTTTAGCTGAACGAGACTGGTTGTTCAGAGGCGGAATGTGAATAAAGAGAACTGGAATAGAGAAATAACAATTGCTACGTGTGCTGGTTATATACCAGCATGATACTTGTTTGTGTTTTTGTTCAGTGTTCGTATCTGTCTGTCTATTTTGGCCAACACGCCATTTATTTTCAAAAGTGTATTGTTTTGTTTAAATATATTTATTATTAAAACATGCAGCAGCACATTCAACCCCAGTATTGTGTGTCCTGCATTTCCTGGCCTGATGTTACCTGCAAGCCATCCTTTCCACAGGCATGTATCACCCCAGGTATGCACATGTTTGCCCTACCACCCATTGGCAGTGTACAGTGCTCAGTTTTTTCAATTTTCAACAGACAAAACACTGTGTGTGTGTGTGTGGGGGGGGGTGTGTGTGTATATATATATATATATATATATATATATATATATATATATATATATATATATATATATATATATATATATGTAATTCAAAGCTAAGATGTTTGAGAACTGTAAAAAAAAAAAAAAATCCCAACCAATTACAAGACATTAACTAGCAAAACCATAAAGTGACCGCTAATGTAATCCCCCTGGCCACACATCCACACACACTGCAGTGTGGCCACTCAAACTCATAAAGCAATCAACGAAGTCTGAGCAGCTTCTCTGATTGCCTGACTTGCAGCCGTGATTATGAAACCAGTGATGAAATGGAAAGCAAAGGGCACATTAAAGGTTGCTGCAACAATACGCTAAATAACCAGCAGTACAGAACGCTAATCTAATGTTACAAGATCACAAGAGACCGGGAGCCTTTGGAAAACCATCCTCATCAGCTGCAATTGCTCTTAGGGCACAACTCAAGCTTAATTAAAAAGTATGCAGTCTGTGAGGCTGTGAAATGACTGTACTGGTGTTCTTGTACCTCACACAATGGATTGCATGTGCTGGAATCCAGGCATGAAGTAGTTAGAAAGAAAAAGTGTAAAATGATCTTGGTCTTGTCCATTGGACAAGCGATTAGTTGACAGACTCAGTTTGCACATGAAATGTTAGTTACTTTTTAGAGATTGTGAAGCCAGGGTATGCAATCTTGGAAGACAGTTGGGTATTGGAAGAGCTACAGTGCTTCTAATGCCAAAACTAATTTTGGAATACTGCCAAAAGTGTTCATTTGTTTGAAAACTTGTACTTTGTTTCTGCCTCTGTGATTTTGTTTAAACTTTGAGTAAAATGTATAATCAAAACAGTCTAGGTATAAGCAATCTTGTACTTTCCCCGCAACACAGCAACAGATTCTATTAACAACTTCTGTTAATCTGTTTCCTTGGTGCAGGAGGGAAGCTGGCTTCCAATGTCTCTCTGAGTGTCAGGGAGCAGCAGGACCAACTGGTTTATATGCAGAAGGGCTTAGACACCGGCACAGCCAACTGTAACAATCTGACTGCCTCCAGCCCAAATAGCCAAGCAGAGACCAACACAGTGCTGGATATTCGGAATATCTGCTTAGTGGTGACACCACCACCTCCAGAGCCTGAAGACCTGGGGACCTTGGTAAGCTATGACATGAAGGACAGCCAGGAGCCTACACCAGCTCCTACCCAGGATACCTCACTATCAGGTCCAACACACCAGCCTGGGAACCAAAAGCAAGAGTCATCTCCCCATGGTACCCCAACACGACCCACAACTCTCCGACTTGACCAGCCGTTCAGAAAGGTAGAGGCAGTGGAAATACCCTGCCAGCAGTTACCCAGCCAGCAGGCACCCAGCGGGCAGTCACAGGCCTGCGTAAATAGCGCTGCTCCCAAGGACCTTGAAGCTGAGGAGAAGAAGGAAATGGAGGAGCAACTGAAAAGGTGCATCGAGGATTTCAAGAGGAACAAAATTCCTCCACTCTTCCCAGACCACAAACGCCACTGGCAGAGCAATCTTCTTAAGAAATACAATGCATAGGAAAACAGGGTACTCACTGGCAACAGAGTTAAAAGCAATCTGTAACTACAACCATATAAACTTATAAATATTTTAAAACTTGCAGATGAAACATGGGGTGATGTTTAAGGAGACCCAAGGATTCAACTGCAAAATATCAATCATTTGGTGACACACACTTTGTGTAAAAAATGGACCACTCCTTCTATTACTGATTATTTTGTTATGCAAATACAACCTCTGACATTATATATACAACAGTCTCATTTGAAATTAGTTTTAGTCACTATGAGCAAGACAGCAGATCTGACAGACTTTGACAGAGGGCAGGCAGGTGCTTCTGTGCCCAAGATTGCACAAATGACATGTTTCACAAAGAACAGTCTCAAATTTGATGACTGTGGGATGTTTTGAAGAACAGACTTTGCTGAAAATTGAGGAATTACTGAGTGATGGTAACTTTTCCTTACCAGACTCATCAGGTTAATTCTGTCCAGTCTTTATTTTTTATTTTTTTCCGTTAATATCTGAAAATATGAAAATGTGTTTGTACCTGTGCACCTTATTTTGTTATTGCAGTATTTTCAGTAATCTGGAATGGTAAGGAATGCCCTGCAATAAAGTAGGACTGAGCACATTGTAGGATATTTGTTTTTGTATTTTTGTCATTTGTAAAAAAAAAAAAAAAATAATAAAATTGTTTACAAAAGCACATTTTTTGGCTTGACTTTACTTTATCTTAGATTGCAGCAATTCTCTCTCCCTCGGGGGGGTTGGTTGGGTGCTTAAATTATTTTTCCTTCTCCTCCTCTAGTCCAGGGGTCGTTTGTTTGGCGGGCCTGATCCGATACCCTGGCTGCTTGTGCGGGCCGAGTGACAGTTAAAAAAAATACAAAGACAAACCCAAACCCAAAACCCCATAAATAATGCAACATTAAAAGACATTATGAAGCAAACCATGGCAAGAAGTATGATAATGACATGATACAGGAATGTTATGTTAAGACAGATACTCTGAATTAGGAGTCATTTAAGAGCAGCAATCAATGTTCACTAAAATGATGCTGCTGTTGCGGCAAGCTATGTGATTGTTCATAAAATAGGTGTTTCTTCAAAACCATTTTCTGATGGAGAGCTTTCTAAGAAAAGCTGCTAAAAGCTGCTGAAATAATGTGTCAAGCAACAAGTTTTCTCCGTCATGAATATCAACAAATCAAAATGTCATTCTCAACTAAATGACACACAGCTTAACTCGATACTCAAGATATCCTCAACTCAGTCATTTGCTCCAGATGTTGATGTGCTGGTTCAAGCAAAGGTCCCAGGTATAAGGAAGCAGCAGTAGCAGTCACTAATATTCTTTGTCTTTATCTATTGGTGAAAGTTTAAAAAAATTGATTTATATTTTGTAATTTATTTTTACCTGTATCTTATCAAAGGGAAAGACCAGTCTTCCTAGATTGAGACATTAATCTCTTGTGCACTCTTCTAACCCAAATCTTTTTTTTTTTCTCACAGTGGTTTCAGTAGTGTAGTTACAATGCAAGAACATGCTTAATTATGAGATACAATCCAGTATCAGCATTCTAGCATTTTATTCAACTACACTATATTGATAATTAGGGTTTTACCAAAATAAATATTGAATAATTTTCAGCCGTTCTTTTTGGCAAGGGAATGTATCTTTTGTTTTTCTGTTTTCACATCCTTGCCAGAGGCTTTTTTTTTTTTTTGCACGTAAAGAACTTGCAATTTAAAACATCTCAAACTCACTGGGAAAATGTTTAGAAATGACCTTTTTTCTTCGCTCAAAAAAGCTAATCTTTAATACACATTTAAGAGACTTTAGATAAATATTTGCATGGCCCAGCTTTATGAACACATTATTCGAGAGCTGCTTTGTGTTAACCGATCGTCAAAACAAACCCAGGCTTGACAGTCATATAATCTTGGTCTTTAAGCAGCTATTCGATAAGTAAACGAAGGAACAGATTGTTCCATGGATCCTAGTTACTCATATCTGAGTCTCTGAACAAAGGAGACATGTATGAAAGCACAACTGGTTCTGAGCAGCTTCGCTGTACCTTTTGGCTTCAAACCCACTAAAATCCAAATCCAAACTGCTTTTGATTCCACTAATTTATTCATGGCAGAGTCATTTCTGTTTGATTAACCAAGTACTTTTCATACGTCTACACTCCTGAGTACAGATACTTGACTCTTCACCGGAGCTCCGTATACAGCAGTCCAATGCCCTTAAATGAATAGAAAGGCCCACAATAAAGTGCTGTTAAACCAAACTTTGTTTTAAAATTTTTTGCAAGGCTGTTATATCATTTTATTTTTTTTGTCTTCAATGAAGACTATAACATTTTGAACCGACAAGACCTTGTTGCGGTGGTCATATTATAAATGAATACAGTTACTTTGGGAATAGGACTTGATATCCTGATACTTGATTGTACACAGTATTTATCACTGCTCAGTCCAGAAATAGACATACTGTAAGCAAGGATGGCAGTTTGTTTATGGATGAAAACAGCCACAAGTCTCAGGTGGCCAAGGCAAAGCCAACAAACCTGGGCAACTGTGATGGAGTCATTTCGATTATGAGCAAGGCTTTATGCATGACTGGAATGAGTTTACTGTAGTTAATAATTTCATTTTAAATGCCATTAAAGCTGTACCGTACAAATGATTTCCAACAACTGCAATAGCAGTAATTTGGTAGTACTTTTTGGGATTGTTTTGTTACCCGAGGGTTGTCAAGATCTAAATGTTCTAAATGTTCCAGCTGTGCCTATCTATTGAAAAATCGTAATGACAGGCAACAGAGGAAGATGCAATTGTGGATGAGAGCATGGTCAGAAAAAATTGCACTTTCAGTACATCTGTACAGTCATTTTGAACTTGCTTCTACTATGCACTGCCATGTCTTTGCAAATGCGTTGTCACTTGTGTCATTTGCCATGATTGCCAGTGCTTTCCTATGCCTTCTGTCTGATTTCACTATACTGCTCTTTTACCATGGTCTACCACAGAGGTCTTTGATAAGGTGTATGCACTTGACTCCCATTACCTGGGTGTAAATGATGGCAGTGTTCGAGTTTTAATGGCCCAGCTGTTGTATGCAATTGTATACAGATACCACACTGCATGCAAACACAGTTGTAAACAAACACAAAATAACACCAGCTCCTATGTACATTTCCAGGGATATTAAACCCAGTAAATCATATTCCATATGCACTGCGAGAAACAATAAGCTGATTGGGTGCATATAGTCAAATGTGATTCCCACAAAGCACATTCTATCTACCACAGCTCTGTTTTTCTCATTAGCTTTGCAGCAAGGAGCCCACAATTCCATTTTATCTTACTCTGCACTCCGAATCTGAGTAATGGAGAAGGAGATGGGAACGCTGCTCTGTGATTATACAATGGAACCTAGATTTGTAATGTACTCTCATTTTTTAAAATGTCTCCCATCTGTGTTCTACAACTAATAGCAATCATGTCTTGAATGTAAGTTCAAAATAAAATGTTTTTTTTTTAAAGCTTTTATTTTCAACTTCTTTGCACCTTTAATTTCCATTAGATTTGGAAAAACAAAGAACAAACGTTGGAGGCATTAGTTTCTTACTCACACTGGATTTAGAAGGCATATACAGATTTGATCAAAATTCTACAAGGTATAACAGGCAGTGTGGTGCACTGTCGTTGTCAATGAGAAGAGATGAGATGTGGGTAAAAGCTCTATAGCCAAGAATTCAGACGAGCCCCACTCCTATCTCATGGTGTTTAGGCGCCAGCTTGATGTGTGCAGGGTCGTTGATTCTTGCCCAGCCTCCACCCTGCTATATTGGTGCCGTGACTTTGATATCATTGGCTGTAGCTATTCTCTGAACTTAAAGGTGGCAAGGGTGTAACGGGCAAGGTGACGCATTACTTACTGTCCCGTTCGTGAGATTAAAAGCTTAAAAGGTTAAAAGCCCTGAAATCGTGAATGCAAGCAACCCTCCCTCAGTTGCATAGTGGTTAAGATGCTCGGCTGCATGTGCAAGGCTGTTGGTTCACTCCCAGCCTCCGCTCTGTTGCGCTGGTGCTGCAGCACCAATCCCACCACTTTATCTTTATTATTTTGATAAATATAATTTAAACACAGTGGATTTTGAATGTATACTAAAATGTATTACTAAGATGTAGGCTGAGGTACAGCTTGACTAACGACAAGATGGTGGAAAAGTGCAGGCCTCCCCCTGGAATTAGCTGCATGGTGGTGGAGATAGTGTGGAGGTGGAGGTTGCATGAAACCAAAAGACAAGTACAGGTGAGTACAGGACAGTATTTACAGTACAGGCTGAGGAACACATTTATTATACCTTTACCAGATGAGTCTCAAGGGCTTCCCACTTACATACCTGTTCGATAATAACAGTGCAAAACCTTGGACTTTGTAGAGTGATCTTTACCTTTGCATTATAACTTAATCACAAATTTAAAAAAAAAAAGTTAAAAAAAAAAAGTTCTGTCACGTTGAGTTCTAGGGAGACATTCCAATCCGTAGTTGCAGTCTTCTAATGGTTCTGTTTGGGTTTATTTAGTATAATATACCTGTATTATAATACTACTCCAAACCAAGGCAAGTTAACCCAACACAGCCCAACACATTCTCCTTTCTTTCCTCCACCTGGAGTGTTGACCTTCACAGCTCCAGACCAACTGCTGCTTTGCAGACATATTTAACTGGACTCATTTGTGGCTCTCCATGATTCTCCACCTCCTACCACACTAATTATCCCCTGGAAGCCAAAGCTCAGTGCACAGGAGACGTTGGCAGGGTAATGTCCCAGCAGGAAAGAGCAGTCACTGGGAGGCAGTCTGTCGGAACTAGGAGGGCAAATCTGCAGCACAAACTCACAAGCACACACCAGGCGGTTGACATTTCAGTCACTCAATGCATTGTATTGATCCATAAAAAAAAAAAAAAAATCAATGACCTAAATAAAGTTTTAAAGAAGAAATAGCTTCAAGTGCCTTTTAATGTTTTTTTAATGTTCCCCTGTGGTGGTTTTTATAAATCATGTGACAAACTGCTATTTGTATAAACACCATGCATCGAGTCAAAAATTTTTTAATAATTTCAACTCTATGAAAACACCTATAAATTTCACAGAACAGCTTTTGAATTTCTATTGAAACTAGTTATATACTGTTAGAGGTGCTGAGAAGAAAAAGGCCCATTGAGTAGGTTTGCTTCACAAATCTTCTATGATATACAACGTATCTTGTTAATGCCTCAAGTGAAGCGGGTTATATGAAGAAAAAAAAGTAAGCTTATAGGAAATCAATGCCTTTAAAAGCTCAACAACGACAAAGTGTGCCAAGGAAGGACTGCAGAAGACACTTGCCATTCAAATGATCTAAGGTTGTTCAGGTACAGTACCATGATCATTCATTCCCATACCAAGTTCTCTAAAGGCATGAGCCTCTAGAACTCAGCTGGCACCAACTGGACTCACAAGAAGTAGTGTGTAACTGACTCACAAAGTGACATGGTGGAAAGAAAGCTTTCGGCATGTCCATACAGCTAAATGTAGCTTTGGGGAAAGTGAAAAGAAATAATAATAATAATAAAAAAAACAACAACAAGGTCTGTCTTCTTCTGATAAAAGATTTAAAGGCTGGACCAGGGAAGAATGTATGGTAAAACATTCCTCTTCTTCCTGTGTATTGTATAGTTTGGCAGTATTAGCCCAGGACAAATCCCTCCTGAATAGTGTAACTCTTCTACAAACCGTAACATGGCATGAATTGTCATGGTTTGTGTAAAATCAACTTGCCTGTGAAACCCGGCATTGAGTCTAGTGATCTTGTTTTTGCTTTTTCTTAAAATGATAATCCGGGTTATGTAATCAACCATGATTCATTTTTGGTACTGATATGGTGACATGGTATTGCAAGGTATTACTTGTGTATTGGTTTACCACTGTGATACCCCTGCAACATAAAAATATAGAAATATAACCACTGTGGTACTACCAATGGCTCATTGCATGCTCTTGTACTACAATTGCCCCTAAAGAACCGTTGCATTGCCAGTGAAGATCAATAGTTAAGAAAGACTGAGGTGAATGAGTTAACATTTCTCAGATGCAGATCTATGACAGCTGCAGTGTTTTAGAGATTGTTTTTTTAATAATTCAGAGCTCAAGCTCTTCTTGGTATGTTGGTATCTCTAGGCTGTTATGGGGTTGCTATAGAAACTATTGTATGTAGTGGAAGGGATTAATATAGAACGACCTTCAAATAACGTGTTTTTTTTTTTTTCTAGCAGTCTAATACAAACAAAATGTAACGATAGCGAGCCAACCAATAATTATTTTTTTTCAGTTATTATTTATATTATCCTTTTCACTGTCAAGTACCCATAGACACTTGAGCAGAGATATGGTCTCTTAGGGTTCTGCTAAGATTGTAATAAAACTCAAACCTGTGATTTAGACTCCCTTTTTTAAGTTAAATGGCCCAGTTTGTGGGTCTTGCTGTATGAAAATTTAAGCAGCTTTTTTATAAGGAAAATGAAAAAAATGGAGCAGTTGTAATTACAGAAAGTGCAATTATACTGTTCTTTTTTTACCTTATTAATTAAGTAATGTTGCATATTAAACCACAAATCAGCATTTGGCTCCAGTCACGCCTTACAAATGTAGTATTTCTAATATCTACCAGAGGCAGAATATTGCAGGGGAAAGGTTAATGGTTACAAAGGGAATATAAACAACAAAAATGAATACTTGTAAAGATCACTCTTTTCGCTCATTCCCATATCAAGTTGTCTTGGTTAGCCCCTTGGTTTGCAAGTACTAGAGTTCCAGTTCTTGATCTAACTTTCCCCACGTCTCAATTTTCTAAATTAGGGAAAGGCTTACTAAATCAGGAACAGATGGACACTGTGCAAACAAACTGAAAGAAGGATCCAGCCAGTCAGATCACCAAAGGGACTACATTCACACTAATCTTGTGATTGGGTTAGAGAACAGCAGGCTGGGGATTAAGAAAAGCAAAGGCTTGCATTGTACTTAGAAAACTTTAAAAAAAGAATAGAAGGAAGTAGGCTGCAGTTGCATTTTAACTTTATTAAAATGTAGCTTCAGTTTCTTGATTTCAGTGTGCCTGTTGTCTTTGCTATCAACATTGATATAACTGTTGCAAAGCAGAATGTTTGAAATGTTGGCATTTCATAGGGAAACCTATCTGATCAGATGGCAATTTATTGACTTTTTCACATTAATTCTTGTGAAAATATGTCATAAGGAGCAACAGGAGCATATTGCCAGACTTTCTTTGGCAAAAGTGTGTGTTCTTGTTTTGATAAACCTTAACATTCGTACCAAATATACTATTCAAGAGTTATTCCCATGGTAAACGTTGTTAGGTGGTTAATGCCATTCAGGGTGACTCCTTGATGCTATAAAATTTTCAAAAAATATCCAGCTTGTATAGGGTGTACAGTGTCAATCAAGTCAAACCATGAGCCAATCAAAGCCAGAGAAGATGATGAAAGATTTATTCAGCAAGAATAAACAAGCATGACCCAAAACAAGGTGCTTCCAGATGCAATAGATAGGTAACATCCACCATGTGTGCCCAACTAAAGGATAATCATAGTAGTGCTTACATCACTGTAAACAAAATAACAGACAAGATTTAAAAATAGAACCAATAGAAATCACTTGGAGATTAATATTTTGTTTTTAAAAAAAAGACACCTTGAATTGCAGGTGATGCACTGCTGTGGCACTGTAGACTCCCTATTGGATTCCATTAGTTAAAATATCCTCTATAGAAGAATCTGGTATAGAGGCGCTGCTAGATGAATACTGTTGCACTAGCTGTCTATAGAATGTTATTATTTCTAGAAGAGTGATCAGAATTAATATTAATGAAATGTAATTTCTCCCATGGCACGAAAGAGCTGGTTACTTCATTAATTGAAAAATCATTTAAAGACTGGTAGCAGCTGTAGCTAGATTTATTAAAGGCTACAATATGCTGCTTTGTAATTATAAGGTTTTTTTGGGTTTTTTTTTTAGTGGAGAGTGCGTAGGCAGGCTAATTAAAGCATAATTCTTATTCAATTATTATGAGCTGCTAACTTGTTATTGGACTGACTTATGTTGTTATAAAATTAGACGAATGTTCACAGATTATAACCTTGCATGTAAGCAATCTCAATAAAACTGCCTTTCTACAAAACAAACAGTATGGTATATGTATTAATACTGTTAGATTTAATAACCATATTATATTTGACTAAATCCAAGACAAGATTTAAGTTTTTGAAAAATACAAAGAAAGAGGGTTGGATGAGAGGGCATAGATTGAAGCTATGGAAATGTAAGTACAGAACAAATATACTTTTTTTATGCACAGTAAAAAGATTAGATATTGCCCTATTGAATTAGATTGCTTTTGAGCTCACAAGTGACAATCAGCCTCTTCTTCTAATGCAGTTCTAATGCGCTTTCAGTTTTTCGCCAGATCCATGAAAGATTTAGCAACCTGTTATAGAAGCAGTAGGGTTGATAAGGAGAAACAGCCCTTGCCGGTTTTGCCTCCCTAACACTCAAGAGCACAAAAGGCAATGTATCACTTCCTCTGGAATCCCCTGGAAAGATTGGAGACATACAATGCACTCCCCTGACAGTATAACACGCCAGTGCTTATATCAGGTGAGCCGCTCAGGGCCCTAATTGTTGCAAAAATGGCGTTTTTCTAATTGTTTCCCCGTCAGGTTAATCAGTTAAATCAATCTCCTCTTAGGGGTATCCATAGTCCTTCATTATCCAAGATTGACTTTAATCTCTAAGGAGAAGAAGATGGCAGTCAACTTGTTTTCCACACTGAGATCACTGAGCATTTGATTGAAATCACTCAATAAACTGAAAATTGCACTCTGTGTTTGGCTGCCTGTTTTCAATCTTAGTGTTAGGAGGGTTGAAAATCATTTGAAATTAATGCAGTGGAGAAGATAAATGACTCTGTTTGTTTTCATAGTGCCTAATCCGCAAAGATCAAACAGCAAGAAACATCTGTGTCACCGACAGAACATGGAGTAATCCTGTCTCTTGCATTACGGGCTAATCCAACAGCCCGGCTAAGCTTCCTTTGATATTTTAAGATGAAAATGATCACTTTGTCCAGGCTGCAATTGGTTTGGAGACAGACTACTTTCATCTGCTTTTATTAAATGGCCCCTTTGACTAAAAGGACTTTAAATTAATAGTTTTATTCATAAACCAGCACACAGTATACAAGCCTTTTTCATATGGAAAAAATGCCTCCAGGATATTTCATGTAACTGCAATTGCTAGGATTGTCATACTGTGGCATCACAAGCCTCACAACTCCAGAACGCAGTGCAATACTAATATGCTTCCCCACCTAAGTTCCTCACATTAAACCACAGTCTTTTTTGAGTATTTTTTATGCTGGAATAATTAGTAAGTTTGTAAAATATGATCTTACCCATTTAATATTTGGATAATTTGGGTAAAAAATTAGGCAAATGCAGTTGGTATAAAGTTTCAATTTAATAGGTTGTATGAAATATATTAGGAAATGATAGTAGTCATTTACAAATGCAGTAAAATTAGTATCAGCACATCATTAAGGGGACCAGTGAACAAGCTCCAATTGAGCTTCATAAATGTAATTTTAAATCTCTGGTATTACTCATTTAAATATCTTGAGTTGTTCTAATGTGAGTAACTGCAAAGCTAAATCTGTGACAAAGAAGTCTGAAGTAAATGTATTTTGAAAGAGAGTTTCTAAAATAATCTCCTGTGTAGGGAGGGAGGGAAAAGTATTCAGCGTGTAAGCGTCTGGTTTCTTGAGGAGTCCATACAATTATCCTTCTTCATATAGCAAATTGTTTTCACTGTCAGGATAACAAACACTTGTCAGAACAGGTCTGCCATTATCCTGTTTGCAAGGAAGCTGAATAACTGTGAATATCCAAGATGTGTTTCTTGAGTGATTAAAGAATGATGCCTAAGTGTGGCTCTTCTTTTCTAAACCCTTTAACTGTCAGCTGCTGAAAACAAAATTCTTTACAGTCTTTAAAGACTGGGAAATCCTGTCCTTTTTATCTATCACTGAGTTAAGAAAAAAAAAAAAAAAAAAACATTCTAACACAGTTTTTCTGTTTTAATCAAAAATGCATCCACACATAGCCTTACTGTACTGCACATTACAACCCTGGTTTTAATCTGGATGTGAAAGTTTAGTTGGTTTAGAGCTATTTGTGCTGGTAAAAGTAAAATACAAAATCATTCAAATCTGATTTTCACTGTGACGTCAAAGAAAAAAGTATTTTCACCATTTTTACTGATCACTAAATTGTTGCTGGAATTGTGGCTGCACACACCACAAAATGCTTCTAGTCGAAACTATTGTAATTTAATTAGTTTATTTTATTTTAGTATTTCTAAAAGTGACTATCACTGTAGTTTATGTTAAACTCTCACACATGCACATACACTTATCTCTCATGCACAAAAAATCCATGAGACACCCTATACTTGTAAGCACTGTCATTGACTTCAAATAATAAGTGTAGATTTACCTTTACCTCCACAATACTCAGGACTAGAGGTAAACTTAATACTAGGAACTACTAAAGTGTTTAAAATTCTCCATTCAAACACATTTCCCTCAAGAGCACTCAGTCACCACACCTAAAGCACAGTAAATGTGTTCCTGCAGACCAGGTCTCAATCTATTGCAACAAGGCCACAATGATCAGCAGCTGTATCTACATACAGGAAGATAACGACAGCAACTGCAGCACACAATCACAATGCCAGCAAGTTGAGCACAGGTTTTGCAGTCTGATTAGATAACCCAGGATACAATACAATATATATGCAAAGTAGTAACAATATGCATTTTTGATGGATGCATTTAATAAGTTACAACATTGTACATTGAGTCCACTGTAATTACAGTGTAATAGCACAGATGGGTACATCGTACTTACATTATGACTACACATCCATTTGTGTAAATATAATGTTATTACAAAAGATGCAGGCAACTTACCACATTTTTCATTTTGTAATTAAGCATGTTGTTGCATTGTAACTACACAATTGTCAGTGTAATTACTATGTTACTACAGAGTAATGATAGGACAATAAGAGATACCACCGAGTGTAAGAGAGAGAAGCTGGAATCCCATGTGTGCTGCTATATTATAATAAGGGCTCTTTAATCTTACCCAATGCTTTGCTCTCTTAATTGAATTTGTTGCTGTGATTGCACGGTCTGTGACTTTAGCAGACTAGTGGTGGTTGAATTCACCATGTGTTATTAACACAGAACATGACAATACAGTGGCAGAACAATGGTAATTCTCTGGTCCGAGTTATTGATAGAATGGTGCCACAGTTGTAGCACTTTAGATTACAAGGAATACTTAAACATGTAATAACATGGTAATATTTGGCAGTTACCCTTGTTTTCTGCTCTTATGTGGTAAATATTGCTGAAATGACATGGAAATTACCTGTGCTATGCAATTACATCAGGTAAGAAAGTGTAACACTAATTGCACAGTAGTTACCAAGTGAGAGCAGTTTATTGCAATGTTATTCATGTAATTTATAAACTGGTATTTAGATATCATATTATAAGGGTTTTTTTCATACTTGTTTATTGTTTGGGACTGTCTGTTCTTATTATATACCCCATGCTGTGTACTACCTGGGAATTATTGTTTGGTCACCAGACCTGGAAATACAAATAAAACATTTCTAAACTGGATTATAATTTATATTTCATGCACTGCAACACCCCTGCACCTGTTTACAATAAACCACTTTGCCACAGGTAGTTATTATGCATTCTTGCAATTCGCTCCCAATCCCAAATCCTATTGTAGATTCTCTGTGCCCTACGGCTGTCAATATCTGTCTTTGCACAAATGCTAAAATCTATCTATCGTTGGAAAATTAAAAAAAAAAAACATGTAAAACAGAGAAACGTATATGACCATGTCCTTCTTTTTCTCCTGTCTCCACATGCATCGATAATAAAACAAAGAAGCCAGCTGCCAATGTTCTTTATTAATGCATTCAGAAAGTGTACCGGCTTTTTTTAATTAACTTCTGTAAAACTGGGTTCTGAAAAATAAACAAAGCAAATGTAAAAAGAGCATTAGCAATGAGACTCAAGTGCAACATTTCCTGCTCCGTTCATTAAAAAAGCCTACATATTATTATCACCTAGTTTTTGATTTAGTCATAAATTCAAAGCTTGAGACCCAGCTTGATATATATGTAATGACTAAGGTAGTATAGACTGATTACAAAGTTTGTCCCAGAGCGGGCTTGGGATTATGCAGAAAAACTACAGCATTACCAGTAAATCCTTCTGCTTTCCACCATGAATCACTGCATCCAGGGGGGTCTACAGCACAACAGAATGTGCTGACACAGTGTGGTGGATGTTTGTCAAGGTCGTCACCAGCAGTGCTCTGCAGGTCTTTTGGCATGAGAGAATGCCTTTGCGCATCGTGTGCATTTCCTGGAGAGGATCTTTTATTGAGAGTTGCCTTTAATAAAGCATAAAACAGTAAATAAAGAAAGAAATCAAATAAAGTTTGGATCTGGATCTCATCTGTATAATATACTTAATGCAGGGCTCAATATTTTTTTTTTCAAACCACAATAGCTAATGGTAACTAGCTTCTTAAAGAGTAAGTAACTGGCTGCTCTTAAAATATTCCCTTTGTGCATTGTGAATGTATATCTTTAGCCATGCTGAAACAAATGAATGTGTGTGCATTTTTAATCTATATCTTCCTTCCCTGTTGTGCATTTTTGAATTTCAAAAGAAATGTTGGCTTTCATTCAGCATTCCAATTGAATGCACAAATGCTAAGGAATCTTGAATGAATTAATGCATTGAACGTGTGTACAAATTTGGGAATGAATTCCTTTTTATAATTTCCAGCTCGCCTCCTTGTGAATTGTGCAAGAGCAGAGATCACTGACAGAGCAAGAGAGGTCCAGCTGGTGGAGTGACAGGACTGGGAAACAAATTGTAAACAGATGAACGGAAGAATGTTGAGCTCCGTCAGTGCAGGCATTTGACGTAATTCCTCATAGCTCCCTGTCTCCTCAGAGAGAACACAAACTTGAGAGTCACAGACAGCAGCTTTTATTTTCCCTTGCACTTCCCCACTCAGGTTGTGGCTGCCAGCAGCGTCCCTTTAGTTTGACCCCTCACTGAACCGCCTTGTTTTTCAAGTGGTCCTCTGTGATTTTTACTGCAGGATTATTTGAGTAATACCTAGAGGCGTCAATGTAATGAATGTTACTGTATGTCCATATAATCTATTTGACTGCCCTGTCCATGTTGTACTTGTGAGATTGTCAGAATGGTATTGTTTTTTAGAAAGATGCCTCTGAGGGGTCAAGGGATGCTACAGGTTTGCTATGAAAATCCATTACAGGAGTGGATAAGTTCGATAAGCTGCTGGGCTTTTTTCAAAACAGATATCCTAAAAATATTTGAGCAAAGGCACTCAGAACTACCTGGAACGATTGCAAATACCATTTAAAAAACTGTTAGGGAACGCAAAACAGCTGATTAAATGTAAAATGACATTTACACACCCATAAACAGGTTAGTGAACAAAAACAACATGCAAACTGCTTTAAACATGGGGAAATTATTTGCATTAAAAGTAAGCAACCGCAAATGAGATTAATTTGGCTATTAGTGTTGCTATGCACTTTACTACAATAAGCCATCTCCACGCAAAATTTTAAAATAAAAATACAGAACAAATGGTAAATGTACAGTAACCTGCCACTGATGGCTTCATCCTTAACTCTAGACGTCCCTGCCTCCCTGGTTCTGCTTCCTTAATATCTCTGTCATGGTACTTTGCGCTTTTTCTTGATATTGCCGAAAAGAAAATCGGTTTAAATATAGCTTTGTCTATTTTAAACAAACGGCTGGTAAGCATTGTGTTTATGAAACTTGCTTTGCACCATGGAGGCAAATACATTTCATATTGAGCCTAAAGTATTAAATACTGCAGCAACACTGATTTCACCTTTGTTTCAAAATCTACTATCATTACTATGAACCTGAAGTTATACATAAACATTTCAATCATGGAATGGAATAGGCTTAAACTCTAGACAACATTTGCAACTTTGTGGGACAGGAAGCACTGAAAAAAACATATTTTTAATTACAATTATTGGATTTAACACACTCAGACTTCACTACAATAAAACGAGATTCTTATAAAGCAGCCCTGTCTTCACAAAAAGCAGAAGATTGTATTAAGCACAATGACTGGATAGGATATATCTTATATTTTTGTCTTTGCCTGGGAATGTTTTTTGTGTTTAGAACATCCAGTTACCATCACTGGAGTCACTTGACCCCTCAGTGAAGTCACTCTAAAAATCTGACATGGGCTGGACAGTAAATTAGACTCTATAATCAAAGTGTTATGAATTAAATTGACTAAATATTACCTGAATAAACCTACAGTAAAACTAGAAAAAGAGTGAAGGGTGAAACTAAAGGGGCTCCTCTGGTATCCATGATATAGCATTACCAGAACAAGCAAGTGCAAGATAAATCCTAGCAACACTATAGCATACCCATATATTTCAGTTAAGCACTCACAATAGCGTCTTCCTCTCTGCCTTTGTATTTGCTTTAAAATGGAGCCCAGGGTTGCTACACAGTTGGCAGTGTTACCTCTTTCTAAATAATGTATCTGGACAGCCCAGTCCTGGCATTTATGTTTCTCCAGGCAAGCTTAAAGCCAAGTAGAGATAATAATGATAAGAACTCCATATTGGAGCAACAGAGCTCTGAATCATAAACTATCCAGGGAAATGTAAAAAGCAATTCAAATGACACGTGAAGCTAGCAAGTGCTTGTTCAGACCTACAGTGCTGCAAGGTTGGGATGCATTCTACTCATTGGCTTCTTATTTCAAAATGAGAAGCCAAATGTCAAGTTTCCTTCTATTAATATAATCAAATAGAGGAAAATTCCTTTTAAGAGTCTGTATTTTTTAGTAGATTGCATATTGTCTTGCAAGCAGAAGTAAAAAACACCATGTGAAAAGAAAAACTGTTTCTCAAAAAAAACAGGCTTGTCTATTGGTTCATTGTTCATGTTTAGCAGTTAGATGGTGGGTTATGAAGTAGGAGTATTATGAAGTCTGCGTGTTACTGTGAGTACTGTGTATAACAAGTGGTTCTGACTGGTAAACAGGTTAGCCGTCCAGTGTGCTAGTAAACAACTTTTTTAAAGTTTAGTCAGGACTCTACGTGGGAGATAGGCTTTTGTTTTGTTTTGTGTAGAATAAAAGTGCACGAAAGTGCTGAAAGTGCAGAGCATTGAGAGGCTTTGTTACTCTCTCTCTCTCTCTCTCTCTCTCTCTCTCTCTCTCTCTCTCTCTCTCTCTCTCTCTCTCTCTCTCTCTCTCTCTATATATATATATATATATATATAATAACAAATTGAATGCACAAAGTATTTTTATCCACAGCTTCCTAGTTATACCACTGGATCCAACAAACACAGTTTTTATAGAGAAAGAACATCATTATAGTACATCATTCAGTCATTAGAAATAATTAATCTGAAAAACTTCCTGCACTGAGCCTCCTACACCGACAAAGACAGATGAAGGCAAAATGGAACATGTTGAGTTTGGATGTGCCTGCAGGGTCCACTGGGCTACCCCTCAGACATGTGACTGTAGCAGATCTGCTGAGGGAGTTCCCTGTACTCTCCTCCGGGTACATCTCCTCCAAAAGGCACCAATAGCAAACAAGCACTGCAGCAGCAATGCGGAGAATCAGTCTCATTCCCATAAGCTGCATGTAACATGAGTGTTGTTAATATGCAACCACTGCTGATGCTGATTAAAAGTACTGTGTTGTGGAGCTCCCCTTTCACAAATCCACAAGTCCATCCACAAACTCCCTGCCAATGTGTGCCATGGTGGTAGATTAGCCCTCCCTATACCATTCCTCCACCACCCCTAGGATGCCTGTTTCTGGACTGTTAACTACAGGTCTTGTCAGTGCTTCCCATTCTTGGAGCCAGGAGAGATTCAATGGGGGATGGGGGACCTTGTGTACGTTCAGGGAATAGGAAACCAGGGAACCAAGAAGATATTCTTCCTTACAAAGTAAAGAGGATAAAATATATGAATGACGGTCACTTGGGAATTATATTTGAGTATTAAATTGAACTCAAGTGCAAATGTTTCATTAATGCAGCATTAGATGAAATTTTTCTCCTTGACCTTGAATACAAATATAAATCCCTAGTGGATAACAGACTTTACAAACAATCACTGTACTTATATATAATTACTCACATATGAGGTATGATACTGTAATTTGACACAAGTCTATTAATGTATATGCTTATGGTAAGCTACAGCTAATTTTCCTATCCATTTTTCTTTTAACAGTTCCCCAATACACCAGTGCTACACTTCTACAGGGTGATTAGAAAGTAAGTTTACCAGATAAATGCACCATATCATTGATATGGTAAACTTTCTTTCTAATCACACTGTACACTGTATAAACCATTCATACAGCTGGAAAGAAATCTCCTCCCAAGGGCTAATAGCAAAGAGTCTTTTTTTTCACAGACCAGAGCTGGGAATGAGTATTTCAATTCAGGTAACTCATGGTCGATTGGGCTGTTCAAGTGAGTCTGCAATAATTAAACAAGGCAGCCTGGCTCCCAATGCACACAGCACACAGAAATGAGTGGATCTGAAGCACACTGCTGCCATGGAAAGCCATTACAGACTAAAAAAAATCACTCAGAGTGAAATTATATTGGTTTTGCATATGTGAGCAGCAAACCTCTTGGGTTTGCGTCACTTCGTTTAACACGGCCTCACCATGCTGTTATGCTGTTGCCATTGAATGTCAGTTTATCAGCAACACTAAAGTTAACCGAAAGGGTTATTAGCAATGGTTTATACTTTTACTGTTGTCTTTAGTGTGCAAATAAAATGGTGTTTCCCATTTAAAAGCATCAGGCAACATGAGGTGGTTCTAGTTACATATTTCATTGCTAATTACCCCATGATTACAATGTCATTACATGGTTATTTGTGCACTATAATCTAAAGTGCTACAAAATATCCAAAGTGATTCAACAAGTCTACAGCTCCTCATCAATTCACCCATCACCTGGTGGAGAAATGACAGTGTTGTTAACAGGTGGGAAGTAGGAAAAGGTTCACAGCTTATGTCATCCCCTATAAGAGTCACTGCCAGGAAGAAGAGTAAGCGATTGATTATCCTCATGCATGCTTCAGAACCAGTGTCATCTAAATCTGGGCTATGGATTAATAGTTGGTGACACAGTGTTCTGAATACCTTTGAACTCTACATGCCACTTCTACTCTCTGTCTAATTATGAATCATTGTTCAAACTGGCCTTAAAGGTTTTCTTGAAGACACTAATGTGCAGAATTACTGTTTCTATCTTTTTTTATACCTGTCTGTTTTAAAATTAAGAGGCTTAATAACACGTAAACCCCAATTAGAATGATTCTTATGTAAGGATGTCCAAGATTAGTGCTAATCGGGGTCAGTGAAACCAGACAAAAGCTCCTTGTAGAGTAGCTAAACTTATTTTCTAAAAAAACATTTAAGATGATAAGTAGAATAAATAATGAAATGCATTTAACATTAATGAACCTAAAATATAATTGAGCTAAAAAGTATTCTGTTTAGATGGCATGCCTAATTAGTCAATTATCGGAGCAGTGATTCCACTATGTAACACAATTTTTGTTCCTGGGTAGTAAGTGTTATTTCCTAATTGCTTATGCCTCAAAAGTATAGAAAATGGCTATTATTCCCCACAAACTTTGTTTTGTGCTTTTGTTAATATTGTGGGTGTAATACTACTACCCATAACTCTCCAGGAGTGCCAACTCTTTTCGTGCCCACTCTTTTCAAATATCTTTCAGAGGCCATTTACGCCTAGATGTGTATAAAATCGAGAGCAGCAGCAGCAGGTAATAGCAGAGAGGGTGCTTAGGCATCTCTCTAGAGTGCCCAAGTGTTTTGATTTAAAGGATGCCCACATCCCTGGTGTGAGTATTAATGTTCTGCCCACTGGGGCACTTGCGCCATGGAAATACATTGGCAAGGAGCTCTTTGTGATGTCAATCCCATCTGTCGTTGTGGAAGGTTCTTTCATTACTCATTCAAAGATCCCACAGCATCTGCAGCCAACAGCGGCAAAGCTAGACCTTTGTTCTTCACGGTGAAACTTTCTACCCCACACACATAAAAATACACCCTCGTCATGAAACAAGGTGCTTGAATTAAACCAACAGTCTGAGATTTGAACACTAATTGCATTTTAAACAATTACATTTTTAAATACTGGACAAACCTTACCATAATTAAGTTTAGTAGAAATGCATATTCTGCTTAAAACTGTAGTTTTTGACCTGAAACATTAGACAAACTATAGTTTTTGTGGACTAGACTAACTAGTCTTGTATTGAAAAGTCTAGATTTGGCCAAAACTACTGTATTGTTTAACTCTACTGTAGTTATGTTGGTAAAATGACAGCTGCTAAACCATATTTTTTTTTACAAAACTATGTCTTTTCTTATGGCAAATGTATGTATTTAGAGTGCTTCCTTTACAATGGATTTACTGAGAGAAACAGAAAGGCTGGGAAAGACTCCTACTGGGAATTAGGTGAGGCAGTTCCATTGGATTGGAATAGTTCGTTAAGTCTATCAAGCTGACTTGAATTCCATCAAGGCAGGATGATGCTTGATTATATCCCTAAGACTGCAAAGATACTGGGAGCAGAACATCATGGGTCGTGGAGTCCTGTCCTTTGAGAAATGTTACTTGTTAAGACAAGGTGAGAACAGAAAGTCTAAATGAAACAGCTGCATGTGTTCTGTGTTGCTACAGGTAGATCTGGTATCTAACTTGGCTTTGAGATCATAGTTCTATAAATGTGACTTTCACTCAATCAACAAGCACAATTCAGTCAATATGAATTACCCACAGTTCATTGTATAAGACTATCCTGGTCAGCAAGTAAAATGACTGCAGCAGCAGTGTTTAATTTTCTACTGTTTTTTATCGTAAGGAGAAAAACACTTATGTTATAAAACGAAACAATACAGTTGGAGTGCAGGATAAGTGAGTGTGGTTCAAATCCTGTTTGAGACAAGTTGACAGTCATGGCTTAAGACCCACAGAGGCTATAGTGGCCTTCGCACTCCCACAGGGATGGGGAGGAAAACAGTCTGCGGTAGTTCACATGTTTGAGATTTGTAGACTCCTAAACATTCAAAGACCCACAAGTCCAGACAGAGACTTTCCAGGTTGGGCCCTCACCTCTAGGATTCAGTAGCTTGGTAACTTCCATTGCTTTGGTTTAAAGGGTGAAAAGAGGCAGTTGACTTGACAGCGAGTGAAAAGGTCTGTCCATTAATGTCCAGTCACCTCCCTAAGTGGGTTGCAGTGATGAGGTGACATTTGGATTGAGTATTTTAAATTGGGTAGAAAAACAGGGGTAAAATTGATTTTAAAAAAAAAATATATATATATATATATATATATATATATATATATATATATATATATATATATATATATATATATATAAAGTGTGCTGTGTATCAAATGTTTTTCTAATTTAGTTAGACAGATGAGACAGATGAGCGTTGAGAAATTACATCTTTAATTCCAGAACTAGATTTGGATCACAGTTCATTATTACAAACCTACCTTTGAAGATTTGTTTTAGATTAGATTGACCCATCTCTATTACAACTCTGGTTTGAGGTTGGAGCCAAGGCACTGCAGTCGGTAATAGGAATTCAAGGACAGACTCTCAAATGGGATGCAGCAGTTTTTAACACAATCTTGGGCCTGAATCCCAGAGAAGTCACAACAAACACACTCTTTCCCCTGGGCTTAATGAGATAACGTGCAGGCTAGGATAATTGCCCAAGTGTACTTCTTCAAACATGTGTGAGATCAGTACATACTGTCACTTGTGTATTTGTGGCTCACTTTTTTCTAAAAATTCAAATGTTTCTGTGCAGTTTCAATAAATATCAATAGCACTCCACTCTATTCACCTGTATTTTGCGCTATATATTATAAATGTAATGTTCTATACCTCAAGGATTTTTATTGCTAAATTTGATTTCCACATCTGTCTGAAACAAACAGACTCACTGACTGACTATGGAAATTTACAGCCCGATAATTAATCATCTCTGCCCTGCTTCTGTGTTGAAGGGTATCACTCCTGGGCAGACAGGCGAGAGGTTACTTGACAGCTTGCTGCCCTCTCAGCATGCTGACTGCACGGGGGGGGGGGGGGGGGGGGGGGGGCTTATTCCCATGCAGGAGTCATTTGCTGAACTGTTTGAAAAAGCAGTTACCTGAGAAAACAGTGTCTGTTTTTTCTTTTCTATTTAAGGCGCTCCGTGTGGAGTGCAGGATGCGCTCGTTAGCCTGGAGGTCAGCGGATCGAGTCCAGGCTATCCCACTGCTGAACATGGATGGGAGTTCCCAGGGGGCGGCACAGAAATGGTCGAGCGTGGCCCAAGTGGGGAGGGCTTAGGTCATCAAGGGTGTCCTTGGCTCACTGCGCACCAGCGATTCCTGAGGACTGCCCAGAGCTGCGTTGTCCTCCGACTCTGTAGCTCTGAGGTGGCTGCATGGTGAGCAGGGGTGTAGTGGTAGCTGGGCTTAAAGTACAATTGGATATAACAAATTGGGAGAAAAACAGAGTAAAATTAATTGGCAACTACTACATTTCAAATAAATAAATAAATATCAAGTACAACAATTTTCCTATTAGGAGTATGGTACTCCTATGTGTGCAGTAAACCCTTGTTTTTGCCTAGATCTTTGTAGAGGACAGGCATACTTTTCTTGACAATGTCTTTTGCGTACAGCAGCTGCATTTCAGAAGTGCACCAAAGGCTTATCTATCAATACAAATGCTGTAAACTGACACCAGAGAATAATATTTTAGTGGAAGGGACATGGTTGCTGTAAATGTAGCTCCACTTTCACTGTGTATCCCATGTGCTTCTAATTGTTTCCCCCAGTATTAACTAAACCAGTCCTTAAGTGGTCCTTTTCTATTTAAAATAACAAATAAAATTGTAAACAGAATAACATGAATCAGGCACACACATTATGAAGATAATTAGAGTCAGAATAATTTTGGATGAACATGGATCCTCTGACCTATCGAAACCATTTCTGTCCCCTGAATAGCTTTCTGCACCCACACATAAGTGATGATCAGCTAGTTTCTTTTGCAAGTATTCATACATAATTAACTCATTATTGATTTTCTGACACATGCATGCATCTGCAGTATACTTTAATGTATATATTATGCAGTACAACAAGGAATGGAAAATTCTAAAAAGAAAAGTAAAGAAATATAGTGTACCAGGATCTGCGATGTCTTTGGATTTTTGCAGACAGACTTTCTTATAGTATAACCCTTTGGATTGTGTAGTAATTTAGTGGATGTCTCAAATGTCTTTCAGTTACTGTGTTTTATAAAATGCTAAATGGTTTGGTCTCTGTTTAACCATTTGGAATATCTAATTGTTGGTTGTGAAACAGAGCTGATTAAAACTGTTGCAAGGTTCAGGTTCACTTCTAACACATCACTAGTTATTGTTTAAGTGCTTCTTCTGAGTATATGTGTGTGATGTGGGCCTACTACAAGATTCAAATATCAATCAGCAGCTTTCCTCACTGTATGTCCAGGTTGTGATACTGAAGAATTTCTCTTGTTGTCTCGGTATACTGCCTCTGCGTCTGTGTATGTTTGCGCTCTGTGGGTACATAAATCTGACAATGATATGTCTGCCCTTGAAAATGCTGCTGTTTGGAAAGAGTCCAGTTTCAGATGCACATTCCTAGACAAAAAAAAATAAATCTCTGCTTGCCTGGGTGGAGAGTTATATACTGAATCATTGTCTAATCCCTCACTACACACAGAATCTTTAGGATAGTGGCATTACATGAACTCATGTTATTCTAAATATGTTGGTGCATCAAATAGTTTTTATTTACAATATTTCAACAGTCAGCTCCTACAAACACAATCACAAGCACTCCCAGGCTGAATAGAGTTTCCCCTGCTTTCATGGATTATTGAAATAAAAAAAAAAAAGATAGTGCACTGGTTAGTAGTAACCACTGAAGTTAAAGCATAAAAAGACTCAGTTTTAAATAATATTTTTAAAATTATTTTAGGACTAGGATTGACAGAAAACGTGTCATTTCTGTGTAGTTAATATACAAATAATACATTTGTAGAGGAAAAACATAACTATCTTTTCCTGTTATTCATGCTTCCCTAACTCATTGATTATGTTTGTGTTACCTTATTAGATCATATAGCATTAATACTGTATGTTGTATTGTGTCAAGCAAGGAGGGGCAGAGATGAGCAGTGGTCCTTGGTTAAGGATTTGGGTTAGGAAGGTACATCTTCAGCTAATGCCTGATTTTATAGTAAATTATTTTTCCAAGTGGTAACATCCCTACACTGCTGGGTTTTTTAGAACGCATGCCCATACTGAGACACATACGATGCACCTCTGTGAACCTACTCAATTATGAAGCTCCATTAACTTCTATGTATAAATTAATGTAGGATGTAGAATTATTTAGATTTTTCAATGCATAATGTAGATAGTTATTTAGTGCCATCTACTGTGTTGTACCTTGTTGAATACCTCAGAGTGTCTAGACCCGGATCTATCCAGAGTATTGTGGGTTAACTAGTGAGCAAAGTAATAGAAGTACCTGACACTGTGACATGAATGTTTTAAAATAAATGTGCTCTGTGCTTGTATCTGCAATCCATACCTGGACTCTATACTGCTTCTGGCGTGGAGGAACCTTAACCCATCCTGTCCATCATTACAAGGTTCAGTGGTTTATGTTTAGATAGGTGGAAGACACAATACAGTGATGCTTCAGGGTGATACTGGAGAGAACTGAAGAGAAAAATATGAAGTTACTACTTTTGTTCTTGGAGCTCATTCTCTTAAACACCGCTCCAAAGTGTTTTTGCATATTGCAATAAAACAACAAGCATTGCTAAAAAAGAAAAAGAAAAGAAGAAAGCATTCAAGCAAATGATGCAAGAACAGAATGGAGAAATAATCCTGCAAAACCATTTTAATGAGAGCCGATAAAATTAATTTATTTTACAAGAACCCTCCTCATCTTTTATTTCTGCCACTTTTTTCATTGAAATAGAAAGCTTGTGGAGTTTGCATCTCCAAACACATTATCTCTAGCAGGCAACTGAGTTGACATTTCCAATTCCTGTTTCTGTTCCTGTTCAGCATAAGTGAACCACTGCGTCAGATGTTTACACAGATTATGAAAACTGCTGAAAATGCTGCTGGTTTGAGATCAGCTGTGGTGGAAAATTACACAAAACATCAAATTTAATGAAGGTTGGCATGAACAATGACATGACTTTCTGCGGCAACACTACATTGATTTTCAATAATGTAAAGTTTAGAGATGTGGAACTAGTTTATTAAAAATAACAATTGTGTTGGACAAGGTGGCTCACAGATAATTTTGCTCTTATGCATGTCACCTCTGGAGGACATTTGAGTCTTGACAGACCCTATCTCAGTTGTGAAACTATAGGAATGTTTTAAAAAGTCTATTTAAATCATTTCCAGACACATGTATTAAGATAACTTTAATTACCTTGCACTCCCGGGAAGGCAGTCAGTTGTTAGAGTGCTAGATTTCCATCCTGCCTGATGGGGATGAAGCAGCAGTCAGAATGCAGCTTTGACTGCAGATTTCTGCTGGCCTCTTATCCACATCAGAGAAGCATAAAGAGAGAACAAAACTCAAGTTCTCTGTAACAACGAAACTTGACAGCTCTTCATCCAGAATCTTCTTAATATCAAGCTAGTTTGCCAAGAAACAAAATTGAGCCCTCTACTTGCTATATTCCCTCAGCTCTGTTTATTTAAGGGCTGCTTCTACCACATATACAAGTGTTATGTGCTTGTGAATTTATTGAGAGCCAATGGCACAGGGGTGTAGTAACCATAACAACCCACAGCTTTATGAGAGCACCTCAACCCCAACTGCCCTGCCATTCGTTCCTTTTTGCTCTGTCAAGCAGACTGTGTTGAATTGTGTGAGGGGTTTAAAATCTGAAGCTATATTTTTAATAATAGTTATATTATAATTCCAATACCTGCATGTGGAATTTAACATGAACACATTCACCCACACACACACACACACACACACACACACACACACACACACACACCCACATACTCACACACTTACATTCCTACACACGCATGTGTGAGTATCCATTTCCACATCATTCACTTTTCCAAAAGCAGATTGGAGAATATTGTGCATGACTATGCATCTCTGTGTGGATGCCTTACAGTCATTTGAAGAGTCTTGTTAATAAGCAACCATGCATAGCACGCTGTCCTAATCGCGTTTTCAGTGCTCACTGTTCACTGATACATACACTGGAAGTCCCCTGGGATTAGCATTAGATCACACTTATCAACACACTCAGTAAATATCAGCTTTCACTTTAACTACTGAACCTTTACATTTAAAATGAAGATAGCCATGCTGCATAACTCCCAAATGACATCACCAGAGCCTCCTTCAGGGCTATCTTGAGAGAGAATAGGATGAGCAGGGGAGTTAAAAAAAAGGAACTTCCACTACAAAAGGCAGAACATTTTTACACATCGAGTAATACTTGTAAAGAATAGCTTATCAGTTTTCTTCTTCAAAAACACTCAGATGATTTAAAATTAGATTCTACCCTGGAACTAAAAGGCAGCTTAACTATGTGATGAGTTACAGAGGGCAGTTTAAATAAAATAAACAGTCCTCTTTCTTTAATTCTCATGTGTTACCTGATAAAAACACGAACTAATTTTATAGTTTCAGCCTTATACTGAAAAATAACAAAACATGACCAAATAGATATTTGTATATTAGACTTCTAGAGCAGTCTGTGTATGTAAAATATGAATTAATTATAATTGGTGCTTCCGTTTTTTGGTTTTTATTAATGTTATATTTCGGTGCTTATACTGTATGAAATGATTGTTTTCGGTTACTTTCCAAAGTGCTTAGACGTTTTTTTTCTGTCGCAATATGTACAGTAATTTGACAGCATTTGCACACTTAAGTTGTACAGGTGACACTTCACATGCATTCATACAGTAAACATTTGCTAAAATCCCACACTGTGAGTGGAACAAAGTTCAAAACAATTACAGTTTTAGGGTTGCTTAGACTAACCCTTGGTTAAATGTTGACAGTATCAGCTTTATAGGTGTTTCCTATAGAATGGTATCAGTGTAACACCTTTTGGATAACACCTTTTTTTTTGGTTTTGCTTCTCTGCTGTAACGTATCCTGAGGACCAAGAACTAGCAGGAGAAAGCAACTGTGTTACTTTAAGGCTTTAAGTCTTGTGCATTTGCTGACTTTTTGTATAAAACAGAACGTGATTGTGCAACACTGCAGCTTTGAATCACCTCCCCTTTAAAATGTTTGTGGTTACCTTTTTTTGCTCTAAAGCACCACCAAGTGGTTAACTGGTATAACTGTGCTTTCCTTAAATGGGATTGCTGCATAGAACACATGCTATCCAGTGGACAGTTGTTGTAAATGCTTTAAAATACATTTTACTATGACTCTACTAATAATGCCTTACACTTGCATTCAATAACTGTACTGACAGAAAGCAACAAAAAAGTAGACCTACCTCTGAAACTACCTTGCTCAGTAAAAACAAACTGACCTGCGATAGAAGCCTCTCCTTTAAAGCTCTTCCAGATATTTGCACTAAGCCTGCCAGCAGTGAAATCTCCTCTGGAATGCCAGTGCTTTGTGGAACCAGGCGGAGCACACAGTCTTCCTAAAATTACAATCAAGTTGTTTTCGTTTCAGACTGCCCATGTCTGTTGTATCACTTTCACTTGGGCACAGTTTTTTATGCAGCTTTGCCCAGTTCACTGCTTATTCCAGGCTCACTGTAATACAGGACAACTGATGTTTTATTTTCTTCCAATACATTTGCACTTGTGTTTGTAAAACTGAAAGCGCAGTGTAGCTTAAATAATAAGGAAAACTCTTATACGCCGACAAAAATATTAAAGAAATACTTTTTCACATAGCGATTACCAAAGATAATATCAATATTTACATCCATCCTTTCAGTAGACCCAATACATATATTTGAATGCTATTTAGTGAGAGGCTGGAAGGTCAACAGTGTCCAACCTTGTAGGGAAGTGTCAAAATCATCCATACAATATGTGACAGGCCAGTAAAAACATAAATCAACATTGTCAATACACTACAGAAGAAGTATTTCCACAATTATGCTTCTGCAGCTAATCAATTCCAAAATCAATAGGCACACAAGATCATCTACAACAGAATACTGATATGTGTCCTTGCAATGGTTACAGCTGATCAAGTTTTCAGAAATTAGCAGAAAATAAGTCTTGTTAAATGACTTGCCGCAGCCATTTTCAATCGTTGTTTGGGGATTAAGCCATAAAAAACTTTTTTTTTTTTTTCAGCTAACAACCTATTACAGTCCTTTGTCCAATTTTCATAACTAATCATGCCATTGTGAGCCCAGCTGTACGCTAGTACGCTCTCGTTAAGCATGCATTCATTTATTAGGAACAAAAACTTGGGTGTCATGCTTTGTTTCCTTCAGCAGTTGAAAAACAGAAGGCAGTGAAATCTGTTTACCAAACTAATTGAGAATGGAGGGTATTAGTAAAATCGATTTGTTCGTGTAAAAAAAAAAAACATTATTACTGTGAAATTGTTGATATGATATCCCCAATCAAGAATGCACCAGAATTAATCAAAACTGTGGTGTTAAACTATTTTTTTTACCTCTTATTAGTACAAGACCAAATGGCATAGCATATGCTTTAATTTGGGGTAGACACATTTTTAAGGCAGCAAAGAACCAAAAGATATCCAACAGAGGAAGTTCTTGGTTGGCATTCCCTGAAATGTATAATGTCCAGTGCTGCCATAGCTGTAGAACCGAACAACACAACTGAATTCAAGGTTTGTTAGTTTATCATTTTGAAAAATTAAAGCATTAAAAAAACAGGAGTGGATAACACCGGTGCATTTTGTAAAATACGCGTCTCAATTATACTGCCCCAATTACTTGTAAGAAAGCATGCATTCCTCTGCAATGCAAGTTTAGCATACACTTGTAGGCACCTGTACATACGTAATGATGTGTGTGCAATTACATTACAAGGAAGCAGCAAACTTTTCATCTATTAGAAAAAAATGACATAGCCTTAAGAAAAGAACCAAAGCACAAGAAAAGAGGGGCCTGTGAAAATGCTATGAGTTCTGATAAGAGGTAAGAGAAAGGCTTGGACAGCACTCATTGAAAAGCTCTTCAGCTAGAGGATGGACCTGCTACTAATGGCTACTGCTGAACTGGGTATTACTGGTTAATTCAATAAAGTCATTTATTTATTTCCATTAGGACTGCCAAAGTATTTTCAGAAAGGAATGTTGTTCTATGGAAACATCAACCATTCATATTAGGACTAACTAATAAATTGTGAATGTTGTTGCACATCTTACTTTCCCCCTACTGATGTGGCTTTGTTGCTACATTGCTGTTCTAACAAGAAACATTACCAGTTTGACAGAGGCAAGCACTGCCTTGGGCTTCAGTGCATATTACATGAATGACATTAATACAACTTGTTATTGAAATCTACTGAAATTAACTGAATGACAAAGAAGTAATGAGGGGCATGATTAGACAGAGATTAAAAATGTGAATTGGAAATAAAAAGCAATGCCTATCTATGAAATTATGAACTGGAAATGTGTGGCTAGACAATAGTGGTAGAAGAGGATTGAGAAAGACATTAACGCACCTTGAGAGACTAGAAAAGCAGCGGAAACTGATGTGGGAAAGGTCATAATAACGGTAAGGAATGACAAATCAGAGAGCAGACTAAAATATAGTGAAAGCAGCAACATAATGAGATTAATTCCAAAGAGGAAATTAAGACGGAGAGATACCGATACAAGGAAATGAATCACTGGCAGAATCGTACAATAATTAGTTGCCTGTATTCACTATAAATAGGAAGTTAGCATCTTAAAATCAGTTCTGTCCAGAAAGTCCAATGGATTCATGATTATTTAATGAGGTATTTATATTGTGCTCAATTATTTTACCCCTGATTTTCTCCCCAATTTCAATCCCTCACCTCAGCAATTTCACAACCAAGCCTAATGCTGAAGAACGGATGTCGGAGAGCTACTATCAATAGTGCAATTGAGTTCACAGTGCTGTGCTGTGGTGCAGCATACATATATGGAGCCTGTCCTTAATTCATAACTTCTTGCATGAGGAAGTTCGAACACAAATTACATGTACATTCTTTAAAGATGACAAGCACATACAGTAGTTCTGACTCTCTATCTGTATAACTGGGCAGAAAATCCAATAGACACAGTTTATTCATAGATATACAGTTAAAAGTGAAGTCTGTTCTCCAGAGTGGTCCTCACTTTTGAGATTGTTCCCTGTGAAACATCTGTGATTTGTGCAGTTTGGTATGAAAAGTACCAGGCAGTTAAGCACCTATCATCCTTCTGTCAAATCTGCTGAATACATACTTACATAACAGATTAATCAGTCAAGTATGGTTCATCCCATTTGCCCTTGTGGCAGCAGATTTAACCATGCAACTGCAACAGTTGTTAAAGTGTTAAGATTATGGGGAGTAGAAGGTTAGTTAGACTATAATTGCAACTCAAACCCAATTCATTGAATGCACCTGGCCTGTTCTAATTGCCTCTTAAGAGTACAAGTCTCAGTAATTAGATTTTTTTTTTTTCTTATTTGCAGGGAATGGAGTGTTACGGATTTTAAAAAATGATCCAGGAGGGACATGACCATTTGGGGCTGCTCATTTAGCGCATAGTAATTTTAAGAACAGAAATGGTTGCTTTTAAAAGCATCAGTTATATCCATACAAGTGTGTGAATTTTGTAGATAAATGATTGGAGGAATTAGCTAAATTATTTTATTGGCAGATGTCCTCATGTTTTTTTTAGATGGTACCACTTTCTTTAGGAACTTGTGCTAGAGACTGTAGCCTTACAGTAATCTTTCCTCTGAATGTTACGAACAAAACAAGAGCTAAAACTAACCAAGCTACTGACCTCCCCAAAAAAGACAAAACAAAACATACTAGATAACCTAAAAAAGATCCCTACATTTCACTTTGATCTCCAATTTGCACTTAAAAAAAGTATACTTAATGATAAGAGATCCTATATTCATACATATAACTCTCAGCAGACTCCCTTGGGTTAGCTCTATGGAGGTGCTGTTTTTGAAGTCTGTGCCATTAATTATAGCACCATACTGTAAATAATCTTTAACTATTATTCCAATATGCACAGATGTTGATGTTTATGTTGAGTTCACAATAACACCCAGCAGAATCCATCGCTGATGAATACACTTGAGTACAAAGGCTCGTGTTACACTGTCCTGCGTTTGCAATTAAAGTTGCATTCTGCTGTTTGCGAGTCCCAAATAATAAAGCTTACTGGGGAATTTAGGGCTCTTGTACTAATGTGTGACTTTATTGCTTCAGGTTGTTGTAGTTCAATGTGGTTTTATCGTCTTAAATATTAACAGCAGGCACTGCAAACGGAAGATGTAAATTGGAGCTTGGTTGAGCAGCGTGCTACAGTATTTCACCAAGGTAAGATAAGGTAAAATATCTGAGTCCATAACTCCACCTGCACTTGGCAGTATTAGTAAAAGAAAAAACTAATTATTAATGATACACACCTGGCAAAAAAATAAACAAACAAGACACTTAAATCAACCTCCTGAGTTATTTATTTAAAGCCTTGTAATTTTTACATGTTGTCTTCATTTTATAAAATAAACTGTCTACTCTTAGGGTAAATACTTTGCAATACGGCAGTGTTTTGACGTATAATAAGCACCACCTCAATACAATAAAGGGAGTACCCCGATAGAGAGTTCTGGGGGTTTGTATTAAGAATAGATGCCCTATATGAGTGTTAGCCATATTAAAAGGCTTAATAGTGACCCATGGGTTCTACAATCTTGATTTGCTTTTCCAAAGCAAGTTGGCACAGTGTATATCTACCCACACATATGAACATAACGAAACAAGCATAGAGTGTTCTCACCCTGCTCAAGAAAGTTTTATGTCATACTGTAGCCTGGATTCATTATTGAAAACAAGGCCAACACCAGCAAACTCCCATTAGTCTTCTACCTTCATATACAAGGCTGTTTCTCAGGGAAGCTAAATCTGAACACGACCCCAGAGATAATAGCTCTGCTGCTGTACAGGAAAACAAACAAAAAAAGAAAGATGATTCAGTTCTGCTTGAAAACCCTCTCTTGTTTACATCAGGCCATTAAAGGTGGGTAAAGGTGGCACTAGATTAACATTGAGTGTATTTAATTATGCTATTACATTAGAATCACTGTATTACTATAAAAGGTTCCTGCTCTTACATGGGAACCTCTAGATGAATAAGTGTGTAATTACACACAAATAGTTACATCAGCTAACGTGATCTTCACAAGGCCATTTCCACATAGTTAGTATGCAATATAGAGCATCTGGATTTGTCATGTACCGAGAGGTTAAATGGACTTCACAAGAGTAATAGTGATAAAGCTAATCCATTTAAAGCATAAGTTGTTATACCAAGGAGGTCAGAAATGATGTCTTTAATGCCTTCCTCTAAAAGAACCTAATGCATTTAAGTTAATAACTTATAAGCGCCTCTAAATAACTAGGCTCAACGTGATATAAAAACAATATAGAGTTTCTCTAGGTTCCCCTTGAGGACCACAGAGGAATTTGATTTGAAATAATTCCTACAATTGATGAAGAAACGTTTAGGCTTTCTCGTAAACACTGAAAGAACACCAGAGACTACTGCTGATTCATAATCACTCTCCTCTGAGGCTCACAATAAACACTGCGATTCCCATCAATGTTGTAATTTAATCTGAGTGGCTCCTCAAGATGTCGAAACACATTAAAACTCCAAAGAATACTTTTGTACAGTACAGTGCCAGTCAAATCACTTTTCTGAAGGTATAATAAATAAAACGGACAGATAAATACAGAAATATAAAGCAATGCTGAGAAGAAATAAACTCTGAAAAACAGAAAGCATCACTGTGACAAGCCAGATGATAATTGCACTATCAGATGTATCATAACATCTCGGACAGACAGTCTAATTTTCCTCCACAGATTTAAAAGTCTCAGCCAGCCCCCTTACTCACGCACCCCCAGGAGTTGCCCCTTTTTCCCTGACTGGATTTACCAGCTGGATGGAAGCTTCAATAATTCAGTCCTCCCCAGGGTAGCAGAGGGGCTGCCGGCACGGTTTCCTTTGAACAGAAGGGCAGCCTTTCCAGAAGTCGTTTCAGGGAGATTAATAAAGATCTGCCCTTCGCCTACAGCCCATTAAACCTCCCTTCAATGCTGCTTGCATTACCCTTAGCTGTCACATAGGGGGCTGGCACCCCCCACGATTAAATTATTTATTTATTAACTTCCTCACTATAGCGCTTCCTTTCACTGCCTTGGTATATCCACAGTACAAACTTTGTTTAATGGAGTGCTAATAATGTGCTAACCAAATTCAATTTTATTAACTCTTAGCAGATATTTCAAATATAAACAGATTAAATTGTGTTGCTCCTCCCTGGTACATAACTACTTCCTGCGCAATTGCGCTTTGTGACCTACAGCACAGGAAATGATTAGTTACCAGGTATCAGCCATGTAATAGTTTTTATCTTACTCTTAATTTTGTATGTTATTTAATTCATAACTAACCATTTAATTGAAGTTCACTTACATGTTAATACCAGTGCTCAATTATTCAATAGGTGTGATAAATTGATATGCAATTACAACAACTGATAGTCATTTAAACATCACATATACAAGTCTTGAATATCTTCAACATGTTAAATAACACTGAAGCCCACTAGAATGTTTTGTTCAAATTTATGTTGCCCTAATAATGAGTACAAAACAGTGGTATAATCCAAAATATAATTTTGCATTGATATTTTAGAGACCACTGTACTGTACTATATGATTAAAGTAATATATCTCTTATATGGTAATGTGTATTATTAAAGCCTTGTACACAGAAAGTGCAGCAACTATCGATGTACAAACACCCACTAATTAATGGCTGGAAGGTTCGTGAAGAATATGCGTACTTATACATGTTGCTAGCATGCCCTTAGTCCTTCAGCGTTCGGATCACTGTGTTCTGTTCTCCTGCTCACACCAACAAACACTGTGAAGAAATGGCACAGTAAATAAATGATTCATTTGAGTAATTCATTCTGTCAGCTGCAGGTGGTGTTGGAATGGCATGATTTTTTTTTTTTCCTCAGCAAATATGAATAAGCTTGCAAAAACAAACAAACATTTGATTAAATTTCATGATAGTAAACAGATCCATATCTATTCAGCTCACGGTGACAGGAATGAGACTGCATCTGCTTTAGATTGTAGAACACTGCATTAGATTGTACTGGAAATACGGGTTGATATTCTATAATAGAACCAAGTAAATTTAACAAACATATTAAACATTGATAACGTTTTCATTCTGATATATATATATATATATATATATATATATATATATATATATATATATATATATATATATATATATATATATATATATATATATATATATATATCATAGAGTCATGGATGATTAATATTGTTGCACAGGTTTGTTTGTTTTTCCACTCTTGGTTAGACCCCTGTCATGGTTCATTACTATGTCCTCAATGTCCAGAAGTGTGCAAGTACACTCAATAGCAGCCAGCTGTTGCCATGCACCTTGCATCCTATTAGCAGCCTAAGTAATGTAATTTTTCTTCCACCTATTTCCATTTACGGTTTGTTCAGAAGATGCTAATGTATTAATTGATTATATTCATTACAATTATGCAGTTCTAATCAATTTTTCGCCAAGCAATGCTGATGTGGGCAGGCTACTGTCCACAAGAACCTACCCAAGTGATTGTAACTAACACAATAATTCCATAAACCTTATAGAGTGTGTGCTTCCATTTGCCATGAAGGTCTCAGCTTGTGCAGCTTTTCAATCAACACATGTTGTAGCTAACATGTATTGTGTTTTAAATAAGGTGCTACACTAGGTTATAAAAAAAAACATTCTAAGAGTTTCCATGCCCTACTGACAGGAAGTTTGTTGTAGCTTTACTTCCCACGTCACCTCAGCTGTGTTTTATGAGTCAAAGTGTATTACTTGCTGAAGTCATGGTTGTCACTAGATAAAGCAGCTGGTTGGGTAATAATAGGATAGAAGGTGCTGAAGGGCTGACAATTTCGACAATGCTTTGAGAAAGTGCAGCACTCACTCAAATCACGCCATGCAAACAAAGATGTCTTTATTGTAATACTAGATATCAGGCTTCAAAATGAAAATACACGTTTATAGCATGTGGTTCTTTCAAAACTACACATTTGAAACATATATAGTATACCTATATAGTATAGTAATGGATAGCCAGATATATACACTGTATAGTGAATTTCAAAAGTCCATTCCACCGATAATATGTTCTCAACCAGTGGGTGGCAACCAATCAGAATGCAGTTTCTTTCCCAACTCCAATAGGCTTTTTAGTCCTTTAAAATATTCCTTTAACCAATCAGAGATTAACCCTGAACAAAGGCAGATCTAAATGTCATTAACATAAGAGCTAATCAACTGCATAGACCCCTGGCTTTTTAGCCTGCTTTGCAGGAATTCTACTTTTGACTGTTTTACCCAGTTGGTTGACCTTTAGCCAAGGGTTTAATTAAAATGTGGAAGAGCATTTTACATTTTGCCTTCACCAGTGTTAACAGCAGCAGCTATGGCTCTCTGGCAGAAACAGAACAGTTGATTTATCAACAATTTTCACAACACGCCAGCCCCCAATGGCTGAAAATAATCTGCCATCAATTCATTCCCCAGCACTTCCACAGCTAAGAGAAATAGTAAATTGCTTTTCTATTGGAAATACAGATCGCTTTGCTCTGGAAATCGGAATATATGAGGCGTGTTTTATACTCTTGTATTCTGCATTATCTCTCTCTGGTTCACTTAGCTTTACATAGAGACTAGTCAGTAATTATGGTCTGGCAGTGAAACTCACTGCTCAGAGAACAGTAGGTGATAGTTAAACCACAGGGAAAGAAACATTATGTATGTGCATCAATTAAGCAACAACCAAATCCAGTGGGGCAAGCTAATTATCAGCTTCTTCTGCTTGTTGAGTATTTGTTGCAGTGTGATTGGAAGCAACAGCGAGCAAAATACAGTCATGTTGATTTCAGCATGTTCCTTTAGGTATCCCATAGATTGCTCTACGGACACAAGGTTTAGTATGATTAAACATCCACTGACATCCAGTCCTCTGGAGTGTGTGCACAGCACAGGAAACTAAGGTGCTTAGATTAAGCATTATCCATTAAGCGTCACTTTACAATACATGCAGACACTATAGAAAGATGACTGTTGCAGCTGCAATCTCTATGCAATACATATTTTTCCTGCATTTAAAATAACTATTTGAAAGACACTTGATTCCTGATGAGACGGCATGTGCTGCTCTTAACACATTACTTTGTAATCTGTAGAGTAACAGCAGACAAATCGGCTCTCCTATACTGGGGAGGCATTCTGACATTCTCTAAAGACATACTGTAGAGTATGTTAAATAAAAAATGTAAATAAAAAATATATATTATCAGTGGCTATATACTAAATGAAACATTATTAAAATATTGTTAAGAGAGATGAGAGAGCAGAAAATGTGCTTGGAAAATAAAAATACATTTGTTTTCAATGTGTTATTTATTGATAAAATAAACCAACCAGCACCTCCAAAGAGACACAGCAGTAATTATATCTGTTTAAACTTTGTGATTTCCAGCACTGTGTATATATTAAGGCTTTTAATCTTGACATTTACTATTGATCGATGAATCATACAATCTACAATCGATTAACCACACCTGTTTGCTAGTGATATGAAATTGTATTGAAAGACAATTGTAAGTAATACAAGTATTAACATAATGCTGTTTACTGCAAATTTACTGTTTCATAATGCTGGCTAATGTTTAACACATATTTGCTTACATGTAACAGTTTGAAAATATGTGCTTACATGTACAGTAATTGGGAATACATTGAATATAAAGAAACATTCCTTGCGATTAAGATGATATGATAAGCTTGTAGTACTGCCGTGAAAGGAACGCAAGTTGCAGTCTTCTTTTCTTCATTCTGAGATATTGTGAAATATTGGGTATGCAGTATCTTCCAGTTGTTCTTTTTCCAAGGTCTTTAGAAGTACCCTCTGCCATGTTTCAAGCTGTATTGCTCACTTCCCATTTTTTGATACCTCATTCAGGTACACAAGATTACTTAATCAATAATTGTTTGGTCAATCAAAGCCCACAGACGTGATTAGTAAATTAATAATGAATTGATTGAAAGCCCTAGTGTGTGTGTGTGTGTGTGTGTGTGTTTAATTAGCAGTGATACTTTCAAATATTGTTCTGGGTACCGAATGAAGTGAATTTAGTATTAGCAGTGGGCAGGAAAGAACTGAAGATATGTTTAATATGCATTTAAAAACACACATACTGTATACCAGACAGTCTGAGGTTGGTAGTGCAGTGAGTACCATTCTGAAGTGGGTGTATAATGCATAGTCTCAATTTGAATACCTTTAGTGTGCTTGATTGGGATAACTCTATTTGTCTGGGATTGCAAAATATACCTACTGCCAACCAAGTAATGTTGTTGAAGCTGATACTCTGGGATCCTTCAAGAATTTGCTTGATGAGATTCTGGGAACGATAAGCTACTAACAACCAAACGAGCAAGAATGGCCTCTTCTTCTTTGTAAACTTTCTTATGTTCTTATGTTCTTAAGCTGTACTAGACTGTGTAGAAAATAACTTTGCTAACATGACAGCTTACAAGGTCTGTTTTCTTTTTACATCAAAACCACTGTCTTGTGGTTTTCAAGGTTGGCATGTCAGTATTGTAATACATGTATACCTATAGAAAGAAACTACTCCTCACATTTATTTATCTGGATTTAATCAATTTTACTGCAACTATACTCCATTTGCTTTTCATAAGGACGCTTATTGAATGTCCAGAGTGCCTTTAGCTTCACATATTTTTATTACTTCCAATCTCTCCTTTCTATTACCAATCCTAAAATTAATTTAGGGTTATTGAATCATCTCGGTGTCCAGAAGGTAATATTATATTTACTGGAATACAAAACAAATAACTCACAAGGTAGTTAATGCAGAAATACTGAGGGAAGATTACGTTCTCAGATACACACAAGATTGTGCCATGGCTGAGTCTATTAAATCAGGAGATGCCTAGACTGTAGCTTTTTATTTGAAAAGGAAACAAGCTCTTCTGAAATAACAAAAAGTGGTGGTTAACTTTTTGGTTTTCATTTCTGTCATTACAACAGTAGGCTTGAGTAAGGGGACTATCACTATCTGTCACTGTGACAAAAAAGTAAAGATAGCTTATTGATTTCAGCTGAGGCAAAGTCTTGATGATGACATTGAATGCTGTCTCACCATGTGCAGTACATGTATGCGGTCCTGCTGGTATTATCGCTATAGTCCAGAAGCAAATCCCTATAAACTTTCTGGCACAGTGCTGGAAAAATAGTACAGGGGATAATCCCTAAGGGAACCACTTTAAATCAAATGAAAAAAAAAAAAACACAGGCTGTTGGCAACAATGCCTTAAGATCTTGCTCCTCAGTCACCATCCTTGCATCACATCTGCTTGTTTTATTGGCTGGAGGTGGGGCGTACCTATGCTTCCTATTAAATGTACCGGTCATCTGCTACTACTATAACTGGATATGACTTTTGACAGAACTTCCAAAAACAACATCACTTATCTATTTTTGTAAAATAATCTGAATTGTATTGATTGAACACAACAAGCATTATTCTATTTTACAGCCAGCCAGAATACAAAAAAGAAAAGTCCACTGCTGGGCACAGTAATATTCAACTCAACTGTCAATGAAGTGTAGTCCCACATATGGGCAGCCAAGACGGCAGTGCTCTGATGTGAAGAGCATGCTAGGCATTGACATTTTTAAGGAGGACACCATGACCATTCTTCAACGATTAGCAGCAGGCTGTTGTCCAGAATTGTGAAATTTATAACAGTGTTCTCATGAAACATCTGTATTCTGTTAATGGCCAACCAAACAAGTCCTTATCAAAGTCTGTTAGATCTGCTGCCATGCCAACCGTGACTGTTGCTGCATCAAAGTGATGAATCTCTTATATACTACAAAATACATCAAAGTGATGCATCTCTTATATACTACAAAATACATCAACGTGTTTCAGGGGTACCTTTTGAAACAAAATAAGAATTACTTCACTATAAAGCAAACCTGTTTCAAAATACGAGATATATTTTTCCATTTGTTGGAATGTATTTCAATCTACATGACTAGCATCAATTATCCTTAATCAGTCAGCAAATAATGAGGTTCACTGCTTTTGTGGCCTGGTTGGGAGTCCTGCTGAATCAAAACAAAACACTTTCAGGCTTAAAACAGACAGGTGTCCTGAGCATGAACGAAATTCCTACTGTTTCTGGCATACTGATAGCAGAGGCAGTCGTGAGTGCAAATTACAGAGAAGAATACATTAGAGGTGAAGGGTGCATGGGGCTGAGTGCAAGGAAGGCTTACTGCTGAGCTGCTACCACCAATTAATCTCACAGGCATCAGTTACGGGTCCAAGAGACACAGGTTATGTCCATTTGCGCTGATGCATTCTTATTGCTAAAATAGTGGTTTCTTGTGTGTCTTATGTCTGTAGTTTGGAAGAAAAACTGTTTTTGGTCATTGCAGCAAGTTCAGAGACAGACTTATGTGCAGAAATTCAAAGAATGCCCCTAGAGTACTCATGCTGTTTATATTTTCAGACATGACAATTTCTTAAAGCAGGCTGGGGCTCCAATGGGGATTATTTAAAATTGAAAGGCCTGCCACTCTACATTTTTCAAAGCTGTAAAATACTAAATTCCTTCTCTAGCATCGAAAATAAGCCGTAATACACTGAAGTCCCATCTTATCAATTTAATTTGATGTATTTAATCAGGATAAAAACCCTCTTATCAATTTAATTTGATGTATTTAATCAGGATAAAAACCCTCTGAGTTAGCCAGTCTATGTTGGGAACTAGAAGATAATACATAAGTAAGAATATCACCTCTTTAAACTTGAATTTGTCTCTTTGCGATTTGCATACAATTCCATAATATAGTTCTCCATTGCTAGCTAATTCTGGTGACTGAGTTCTGACAAAACAAATAACACCTGGCCATTTTGTTTGGAGCATGATGATAAGCTTTAATCATTCTTTCAGCTCCACAATCTTATTTCATTGGTTTTTCTATAACAAAATTTCAATGTCTGATTTGAGTAGGCACCCAGGAACGCATAGAGGTTTTATTTATCGGAATATGAGGAGTTCTTTCATTATCTGGAGTAAGATTGCTATTGGAATGCAGACACGTCAATGGGTTTAAGGCTGCTGGTATATCTGTCAGAAGCAATGCCGGCAGCTTTGGAACAAGACACAATCACGTCTGACAAACTGTTGTATTTATCACACAACTGGTTTCCTAGGTTTCTAACATGCTTGATAACAGTTTTATTTGTACATTATTTTCTTTTATTTTTCTCTACATGTTCTAATGATGTTTCACTGTTGTGTCAAAGTCTGGTCTTTATTGCCCAGAGAGATTCAAACAATGTGTTTCTGAGCTGTCTACCCTAGAGGGAGCAGAAACTCCTAACTTCTCATTTTGTTTTCCTAATTCAGTTAACTCCCTCCTTAGATTCCACTTGGACTTTCAAGATGGATTAGTCAATCATGTGTCTGTTTTGTTCAACAGGGCAGGATGAGTATCCATAACACTGTGCATAATTAATGTCATTCCCATAAGTCATTGCCTTTCTTATTCAAGTGCTAGTCTCACTCTCTCAGGCACACACAGCAAATTGAGAGCAGCTGCATGAATGTCTGACTTTGAAATATAATCTGCTTTCAAGCACTGAAAAGGAAATTTGCATCCCATTCACACCAAATCTGTCTTGTTGCAGTGGCATAAGCAGCGTCTAACAGCAAGGGTGCTGGAACTTGGGGTGCTGGGGTGCTGCAGCACCCCCTGGCTTTGCATGGCTTCCATCATACACAGGGGTTACAGTTTTATTCAATGGCTTTCAGCACCCCCACTTTAAAAATTGTTCCAGTGCCACTGTCTAACAGTTAACCACGTTTTAAGTGCAAACTGTCCATACTGTGCATGAAATCCACTGAGCATTATCAAATTACAATTTTTCTTTGGTTAATACATTTCAGTCATGATAAAACCAAATCAGATGTGTAGTTAGTGATCAGTTTTGTCACTGTGTAAACAAGTCCTTAAATAAAAATATGTGATAGCAACATTCCATACAAATGAGTCTAGAACAGGAAAAATACATTTGGTCAATACAAATCTGTATGTTTTCTGTTTCAGCACCTCTAGGAAATATAATCTTATATACCTATGATATCAAAGGGAATAGATGCTTGTCAGATTCTGTTTAAAAATGTATTTGGTCAACATTCCTTTTATCCTCCTTTTTCTTTTGATCTAGCATGAGGAACCGCTATCCTGGTTTCAATGATAAACACACAAAAACGTACATCAGTAAAGTGAATTGTATATATTGAATGAATAACTTGGATCTCTACAACACATAAACTGTATTCATGATTGTAATTAAAGAAACCATTAAAACATCCCTGTTCAAAAATGATTTGTAAAAGATTCTGTTTTTGATGGGTTACTAATAAGACTATTTCTAGACTGCAACAGTGTGAATACTAAACTTGATTTAAACCATTTAAATACAGAAATGCTTTTATTTTCAGAATATACATAACTGACACTCTTTTACAAATTTTAGACAGATTTTTTTTTTGCGTGTTATATACACGGTGTACAGTATCCAGGAACTCGAGGTAGCTTGGTCATATATGGTGCATCATATATTGTTCAAAAAAAGAAGGCCCAATTACAGTAAGTAGTCATTTTTTCTCTTTCTCTGTCTTTCCCCTATTTAGATTGTCTAAAGGTGTCCAGTTGATCCACTAGGTGGCCGGTCAGTAGTTTGCTATAGGGCATGGAGAATGTCCCTATGGATTCTGCAGAAGCATCACAGCCAATGTGAATCTTTCTGTGGAATCCCCAGTGAAAAACGGCAGCTTTGCAAGGGCAGGATGCAAACTTGCACCCACCTGAGTGTGTGGTGCACTCTCACACCATGTCTTTACTGGGTGAGCCACTTGGGGACCCCTAGTCCTTTCTCTAATAAAAGTTTAGCATGATAAATGTTGTTCCTATGCTTGTTTTTATTAAAATAATGTCCAATTATATCCCTAATTTACTGTAATTTACTATGGATAATGCTTACAAGTGCTTTTACACAATAGTCTTGTATAAGGAGTCTCATACAAATTGCTGTTTAGACATTCAGCTCTGGGATTCGAAGCAGAGGAAAAAGCTGACAATGTTTAAATACCGACAACGAGTTTCATTTAAATTACTATCCATCTATTAGCAGCATGAGCAAGCTGACATACTGTGAGTACATGTGAGCAATTCCTACCCATTATTAAAATTCTGACACCCACACATTCTAGGAGCCTAAAAACAACACCCACTTCCAGTAATGTTACTACAAGAGCTTGCTGCAGGCATAGATCAATTTATACCAGCACTTTTACATGCCAATGCTGCTATTATCTCTTCACTAAACTAGCAGCATTAACCACCCACCTTCTCCCAATGACACCTAATAAGATGATTTTGGACAACCTACAGTACTGGCAAACCTATAATTATGCCTTGGTTATTCCAGTTTTTTTTTTCGGACTGTTCTCATCTCAGCTGTACTTATCTTGCTAAGTTGAAAGTTTATGTCACCTTCTTACAGGAAATGATACAGATTGAACAATCAGGATGTTAACCTGAAATGTAATTTCCTGTTGTCAGCTGAGGTTGGATACAGAGTCTGATCAGTGTGTGTGCTGGTATGTAATATAAGAGTCCATTCAGTTATAGCTGTCAACACCAGTTATATCCTCATGACTCAAAAGATAAGGGATCTGTCTTTGTGAGATATTATCTCCAGCAAGTCGGTCTCTGTAGGCTTTAGCAGATAAGTTAAAAGGATTTTTTGAATGATGGGTCAAAGTGAGCCCTCACTGCGTGGAATCAGTGTTTAAAACAAGTCAAATCAAATTCCTTATTACATGCTTGGAACAGCACAAATTCAGTTTAAAACTTAGAGTAGGCCTTTTCTAAAAAAAATAAATAAATAAAGTCCCCTTATGTTTTTGTGATGTTTGCAATCACGTTAAGTGTTTTTTTATTTATTTATTTATTTTGCAGTACCCAAATATTTAAATATGTATTATTATTATTTTTATTTTTTTGAGTTTTTTTGGTAACATTTATTTAGCAACTTCACGTGATCAAAAAGTTCGCTAAGCAGCATAAAACTCCTGGATTATGATGGAAATACACCAAGATATCAGCACTTGATTTACCTTACTTAAGCTTTTACTTCCCATTTTCAAGAGCTTGCAAACTTCAGTAGGCAATTTAGTATTTGAATGTTGTGTGTGAGACCTTTTATCATGTAAGCGCTCCGCTTGCATATTGTTACTTCACTGATCTACCCTGTGTGTGCTTTTAATGGTTGAATGCAACTCAAAGCCGTTATTTGCTAATATAATGCTCTTTCCAGTTTCTGATTCAAAACTTCACTCTGCACTCCTATGATGTTTTTGAATTTGTAAAAATATCAATAGTGCCAGGGTTATTTTCCACAGGTAATTGCATCATACAAAAGAAAAGAAGCACTTTAAAGTAAACTGAAGAGATAATAGGATGTTTTTATTGGTCTTTCTCCTTTTTTATATCCTTTATTGTTCCAAAAAACTGACATTCAGCGACTTTGTATATGTTTGAGTTTTTAGAAAACTGCGCTTGGTGTGTTTGTAAGCCTAAGAGTTGCCATAACTTTAATAATATATAGATATAATTAATTAGTGTCTTTGTTTATTAGTGTCTTTATGTAATAAGAACTTGAATCTTTGGGCAATATAGCAGGTGTTTCTAATCACTGCATGACACACTAAACAAAAACAACATGACTCATCACTCATTGACTACTGGACATCCTCCTGCTGACATCACCTGTAGGGTCTGAACAGGTTTCCATGGAAACCGGGATGCAGTTAAAGTGATGTCTGGCTGTATGAAACATTAGGAGTGCTGTAGTAAAACTACAAATAACATCCAGTCATTTTCTAGTAGATATAATTTATGAAATCACTACTGCGAGATTCATAGCAAAGTATGTGTGATAGGATTGAGATCATGAAACCCAGTTCCCTCACTAACATTGACAAGCTACACAACAACAACAAAATGCACAGCTACTTGTCTAATTAAAATGTTTTTCACTGCCCCTTCTCTGTATAATTCTACTGTATATAAGTTTTTTTTTTTTTTTTTTTAATTCCCTAAACAATCAAAATTACCAGTATAGCAATTACAAAAGGTTTGTGTAAAGGTAAACATACCTTTAGGGATATCTCACAATACTTGTATTTGTCTAATTTTAAAAGTATTCTATGGAAACTGTAAAAAATGTCAACAGAAATACAAAGCTGTGTATTTTTATTTTGAAAAGTTTATCTTTATGTGTGGAAGGGGTGTGGGTAATTCACTGACCAGGAGACAGACAGGTGTATTCTGGAAACACCACACAGGTGCCCAGTTTTATTTTAGACTGGTTCTTTTTTTTTTTTGCGCCAGGGAAAGCAAACACAAATGAAAGATAAAAGGCTTTATTTTCACTGTCATATTTTTCAGTCTGTAAATCACTGAGCTAACCAAAGAAACATTTTTTGATCAATACCGCAGAACAATAATGTATTAATAATAATATATGTTAGGAATAATTGTTTTTCATGCTCTTTGCGATGCTAGAAACATTTGCAGTTAGAAAGGAAAATCATTGCAAAATATCTGGTGTTACCATATATGGGATGTATGGCTTTAAGTGACGTAGCTTGTACAGACTTTTTCAGGCACAGGACATACAGTATACCTGACCCTTAACAATTCTTGCAGCAATCTGAAATCTGAACCCATTTCCATTACCTGTAAAAAAAAAAAAAAAAAAAAAAAAAAAAAGCTCCATGATTTTTTTAGCGCTGCAGTGCAGCACAATCAAGTTCAATTTAGTTATAAAATAATTGAAACCTCAGAACTTTGATCCACCAATCAGGTAGCTCCATTGCAGAGAACCACAACACTGTAGACTGTGGAACATTTCAATTGAGTGTCTAGCTTTAAATAAAAAATGGAAGGAAAGCAAAACATTGAACTGGCAAATAAACCTCAAAATTAGAATCCTAGAACACAGCTAGTGCCTTTGTCAGTATTCAGAGACGACCTGGCGTTTGACTTTCAGTTTCTTTTAGTTTTCGCTTAGAATGCAGTGTTTTGAAATCATGGATGATAGAAATTGATTTAAAAAAAATAATACATAAAATAAAACACAAGCTTCCTCCTCCTTGAAGCTTTCTTACTAAAAAACTACCCAGTCATATTCCTGTGGCTGCCTGCAGCTGTAGGAGGTGAAATGTGAAAGTCATCGCACACTAAAATAATCAAATGAACAAGAGGATGTAAAACTTTACTGGTACATACAAAGATTATCCATGAATTCTGTCCTCCTTGAATCTCTCAACTATGTAGTTATATATTAGATATACAGATAGTTTCTGCTGATATTAATAGCAATTATAATGAATCACACTATTCCAGCATCCTAATCCCTTCAACATTTACCTCTGCAGGTTTACGATGTCCTTGGCATGACTAAATTAAGAGAGGATCTTAGTAAAATGACTGCAGAAGCTTTGTTTGTAAGTTAACATTACTTTTAGCTCTGAATCTTGGTAGACTACCTACTGTTAGAATGTAACAAAAGATTAGGGGTTTAATTATGTGAACACAGTGTTAGGAAAAGAAAAGCTGCTTCATCCATGCCTTCAGGCAACAGCATGGCAGTTTCTGCAATTACGGCTGCCTTAGACTGCAAGCACGTCTCTTGGATCTGAGTTGCAGTCATGACTCTTCTTTAAAGCCCCATGGACAGTGATCCCCTCCCCTTGTCATACACTCAGCACCCTCTCTGTTTCCATTTATGAGTTCTGTTGAATTGTGATCATTTTACAACGAGCAATCGCTGTAAAACATCAGCCTGCATTTGCTGAGTTTATATCTACTACAAACGAATATAGATTTAAAACATAAATGCACTTTCTGGTGATGTGTTGAATCATTGGGCGTGACCCTCAATATATTCAGCACCCCAGAGAGCAGCATTTGATCCACACCACCACACAACAGCACCCTGGACTGCAACCACTACCCCTCAACAACATTCAGCGCCTATCCAGTCCTTACATTTGATTGAACACCCTTATATTTAGGGCCATGGAGATGAAGGCTACATTTCCGCAAGGTACTTGTGTGAAATCATAAACCTCCTTTCTTGTGGCTCTCAAATTGGGTCTGTGTTTCTGGGCTGTGAATTGCTTTGAGCCTTCATCACCACATGTATTTTATGTCAAGCTCACAATTAGGGTTGTCCACTGTAGTGTTTCCCCAATGTCTTCTGTATCTAAAAGATATATGGAAACTGACTCAATTCTAGTTTAAAAGAAAAATGTACTGGAAATATAGTGGATCTGCATTTTCAACCAAGATATTGATTGTAATATCACAATGAAAACCAATGTTACCACAAGCATTCTTGTGTAACGCTTAATCAGAGAGAAATACAAGCGATGTAAATCACAGGCATAGTTCATTGTGGGAAAAGAATATAAATTGCAGCATGTGACTGATGTGTGAAAGCATGTGTATAGCGATCCAAATGGTAATTTAATATAGTACAATCATATCCTAATTCTACTGTGTTTGTTTAATGGATTGGATTGTGCAGTTGTGCTTTACTTGTCCCCTGATACACTACTGAAAATGAATCTCCATTTATTCCAGCAGACATTAACAATTGAAATATAAAATAACCTTGAATTAGTAGATTGGTTTTGTAAATGTTGCTACAGTATTTATTAGTTATGTGAAGCTCCTCAAGGTTTTGTAAATATAAAGCTGATTATTTCCTCATTTTTTCAGTTTTTTGTTCTGTTAGCAGCTGTTTCTCCTTGATAACTTTAAAGGCAAATTCATCCTTCTGGGAGATTTTGAATCTTGATTAAAAGTGGCAGACATCAGACTCCGCAATATTGGATGAGATGGAGAGTAAAAGCTGTTTCAAAATGTAAGATTACAATGGCTATTGTAGCAATGAAACTACAGACCCTGCTTAAGGGTCAAATGAATAACCACATACAAATTTAATAGAATGCATAATGCTGAAACTCTTTTACCTATTTAATAGTGTCCTTTCACATCAGCTTACATATTGGCTTGGGTGTTACATTTTGCCACAAGAATTACAGCATTTTGTCTTAATATTGCAATATGTATCAGTTACTATCTCCTACTAGGAATGGAATAGAGCTGTATGTATGTATGTCACACTTCACATTGTTCTGCATACTTGGAAAACTATTATTATCATAAGTTATTGAGAATATCAGATTCTGGGCATATAGGGGTGTGTGTCTATATGTCTGACTTGCATTTTTGTATATATCTGGTGAACAGCTTCTCAAATTGCAATTAAACATTGAATTGCCATGTCCTGTTTTGTCCTGACATACTTGCTGAATTTTGAGGTGGTACCTGAAGCAACTGTCTGTCATGAACTTCTTTAGAGAAACTCCTCCCAAACTGTTAGTTGCCTGAGGGTTTCATGATGCCCAGCAAATTCATTAGAATTCAAACTGTTCTGTGGTGTCAGAGGTATTCAATGAGGAGAATAAAGACATCTGACAGTATTGAATGCATGCTCCCTAATTATCAACAGTGAAAACGTGTCAACATACAGTCAACAAATACCAAGCCTGGAGATTTTCTCACACCAAATTAAAACACGTCACTACACCTATGTTGTCTTCTTAAGAGTTCCTCCCGATGAAGGCAAATCATTTTAAAAGCGATATTACCACTTAATACCAACATACATAGACCTTAATCAAGTGATCTTCAATGTCAATGCAGTAGTGGAACTACAATGGCAATTATAATGCCGTTGGTAGAAAAGTTCCACAGTGGTAACATTTTGATATATTCAGTAGGTGTTTAAAAAGCAGGGCTGGTCTCTTTTCTCCGGGAACCTCTGCTCTGGATTGCTCGGACTGAAAGCGGTTCTGGCTTAGGCTTGTGAGATCGAAGGACGCTCACACACCCTCAGAACGTCTGTGCTGTGTGGGTACCCACTGCAGTGAGGAGAAAAAAACATAATTGGACATTCCAAATTGGGGGAAAATAAATAAAAATAATAATTGGTCACTCTAAATAAAAAAAAAGAGTCCTCCTCATCTGTGTAGTTATCAGCCACAAGACATCTTGCTTGTTATTATCAACATATGATTGTATGTTCTGTGAATTATAGCAGTTTGCATAAAAGATGACTGCAATAAAGCAAATCAAGAAAAAGAGTTCCTAGTGTTCAATAACTGTTAACCCCAATAGAGAGGAGGTTTGCTGCAACGTATGTTCTGCACATTGAGCACTGTTTCGCCAATGGCACTGCACATCATGCAGTATTTATAGGATTATTTGATATTGCTCAGTACACATCACAGATCAGAGGCCTCTGTTTATGACTCTATCACATGTTAACACAATGTATCTATTCCCCATTTTCTTCATTATGCTTTTTTTTTCACCACATATTTCTTTGTTATGGAAATCTAATGAGATGTGTGCTCTTTTACTTCACCCTTGGGCTAACATAATGGCCTCTCTATATGCAGCTGGCGCAGCTAATGGGGCTTTCACATTTTTATTTTCATTTAAGCAATTTGCCACTGAATTTCTATTAAACAGACAACTTTAATTATTGTAGGCATGCTCTAACCATCTAAGGTTTTTATTGAAATTCTCAGGCTTGTTTTTTAATGACCTTTGTAATTGTGTTGCCATTTCTTATTACTGTCAGGTAAGTATGCCACTCCTCCAAGTGTTGGATAAGATGAAGGAATAGCATGTTTGAAGGGCTGAATTTGTTGCTCATTTTTTATTCCTAAAGATGGATTGTTCATTAAAATCCTTTGCATGTATTTGAAGATTAGATTATTTATTCAGGGATATGGTTACATTTGTGTCTTTTGTGCATGCAAAACTGAACAGTTCCGAAACAGTTCCTGCATTTTTACGGCCCGTATTTTAAATGATTTAAATAACGTAAGTGTACTGAGGTAGTACATCATTTGTTTTAACGGATAGTTTTAAGAATAAAAAGCTTCGAAGTACAGGTTTATATATTTTTTTTTTACTGCTTTTTATTGTGTCTGCAATCATAATTAATGGTTCTTATTGCATTTAAAAATAAATGTTATTACAAGTCTGTGCCTAACTGCATTGGCCTGAGATCGGGATCTGCTCATCAGTTCTGATTGCTTGTCATAGACATACACAACATAGGCTAGATCAGCCAAAGTGTCTGCATAGAAGCAAGAGTCAACGTCATCTAGTGATCTGCCATTTTGTTGGCAATATGCTGATGTGCTCTAGATGGCACTGGCCCTTGCCAATATAAAGACACTGGCAGATCTAGCCTGTGTCCCATTTATATATTGCAGTAAACTAGAACAGAAGAGCTCTACAGAGTGTCATATATTCTTCTACTTCTTCAGTTCAGTGCGCTTGTATCCATTGAGCTGCAGTCATTTAAGAGCCAATCACTCGAAACATGCTTAGAATGAATCACTGCTTGTTTTAATGATCTTTGTTTGGTTGAACCTTTGTTCTTTAGAGACTGCTGAGTGTTTTGCTTGCAATGAGCTCTCTCTGGTAGTTGAATGAGTTGAGTAACATAGCGACGCATCTGTCTGCTCAACTAGTAGACCTCTGTTTTTGGCACAGTAGACAAAGCTGTCTGATCCTCTGTTGCTGCCTCATACATTGTAATAGGAACCTGTTGTACCTTCCAAGCAGTTCCTTACACACACTCAAATAAAAACCAATTGAGCTGAAACAACGACTGTCACTAGCTGGCATAATCAACTGCTGATAACACCGAGAGGGTACATTACATCTGCTCATCGCCTATTGTTCTAAAAGATATTCTGAGCACCAGTTGAATCTGTCTTTATCTTGGCAGGTTTTGAAGGTTGTATTGTGTTAGCAAGTGGAACCAGTGAGCATGAACATCAGTTCACATTTGGATTTGCATAATGAAATAGATGCACGGTAGTTTACAGATGCTCCTCAGGATACTATAAAGATACTGGCTGCAAGCCTGGCAAAGTGTCACTGGCCAGAGTAACTGGGATACAGGCATCAAAGGAGTAAAAATGATAAAGATGAATTTATTTCAAATTACATTTTACAGCTTTTCCTCTAACCTTGTAATGGTATTTGTAACCTTCTGAGTAGTTATGAGTGCTGGTGCTCAGATATTAAGGTTTGTTGGTTTGTTTTCTGTATAGTCTGAGTACTTGGAGCCGTTTTGAATAGCCCAGCTCCTCACTGGTTGCTGGAACCTCTAGTTTCTCTTGGAGATCCTCACCCATGGCAATCAATAGCATCTCTTTAGTTTGCTCTACAACAATCAGATTTTGTTCATTTATTTTTATAACTACAACAAGAACTGAATAGTTTCAACAAACAAAGCCACAGCACTGAGTAGTAAAACTAAAGAGACTGGTAACCATGGAAAGAGTATCTGAATCACTTACCGAAATGAAGAAGTAAAAGCCCCTTCCAATTGATAAGCACATTAAAGCATATTTTTAATATATGAACAAGATCTACTTGTTTAAACTTTCAGTCCAGTACAACAAAAAGATAAGGCCTTTATAGAACTAAATAAAAACAACAGCAAAACAACAAAATGACTCAATGCGAGGCACATGTCAATTGACAGGTATTTTAAAATGTTATGGGGAAAATAAACATGAGCTGGAAATAGTTTTGTTATCAAAGTATTCCAGGGGCGAATCAGGCAGCAACTTTACTGTAACAAAAAGTATACGATTGCTGGACATATATTACTAAGCCATTAAGAGAGAAACACCAGAGTCATTCAAGGAAGAAAACCATAATCCTCAAAGTGATTGAGTGAGATTGCGAATCCACATTTCAATGGTCAGTTTATCCCAGTCTCAAGGACCAGCAATTGCAAATGCTGTCGTTTACTTTTATTGTCTTATTGCTAAATAAGGCAAAGGCCACAAGTTCAAGAGACTGGAAAAGTAGATAACAGCACTGTCAATAAGAAAGCTGGCCTTCATCTAGTCTATCAAAGCCCACAGCTATGAGATACATAGAACCAATATTTAAGTTTTGGCTGTAAGGGTGAAATGGTCTTTGTCCTTTCTGTTATTTAGCGCCCCTGTTTTTATATGCTCCAACACACACCTTGCACACACAATGCCTGCTTGCTAAAGCTTATTTGAGTCAGCTTGAACAAAAGGTCAAAGGGCTGGTATTTATAATAATTCTCACAAGATAACGCATCCTGTGCATTGCTCACATGTTGTGCATTGTGTGCATGTCTAAACTGTTTCTGTTGTTTTTTAATACCCCTTGTATTAGGCTCACCCCTTGTATGACATGTAAAACACACTCCTTTAGCCTATATATAATATATTACCAGTGACAGATAATCCCGAGTTATTTGGTTTTAGTTATTCCTGACAACTGCAAGAATTGGTTAGGATTTTACTTGTGATTAGCATATATACTCTGTAAAATGGTGCGTGTTTTTTATTGATAAGATATGCGTGGTCATTCTGAGGGATAAATTATACGACAGTGTTTAAGTGCTTACTTGGGAACTGAAATGTTGCACTTAGGCACTGTGTATAAATAAGTGAGAATACATGTATTTTCTCTGAATCACATTAAGCAGCTGTAAGAAACTTAAAACAATTCGGAAACAAAAACGCACAATATGAGTAATTTGAATGAATCAGGATTAGTTCTCGGGAACTATGTGTTGTTTGTTTCTTTTTCTGTATCATAAGAAGCTTGAAAGATGAGCATTATACAGAATTAACACAATTATATTGCATAATCCATAATCCTTCTTTAACATGTAACTGGTACTATTTAGTTGTGGTGGGTGTTCTTTTATGAAAAGTTATTTGTTATTTTAAAATGTAATTAGAGTTAGGCTGACAGAGCAATGGTAAGATACCAAAAAGCAGCAGTTTTTGAAATCTAGAGCATAGTAATATCTAATACATTTCTTATGGTTCTTTTGAACTTCAGGAGGCTATTTCATTTTCTGAACATGTAAGGATATTCCTTTCCTTACAGAACACCCAATTTCTGGATTACAAAAGCCACCAGAAATTTCTTAATGGGATTTATTTGTTATTAATTGAAATAAAACTCATTCAGGTGTGGTATCTCAGCTATTGTCACACATCAATATATGCAGTAATGACGGATTCTGTGAAAGTCTGAATGAGAAATTTGAGTGTAACAGAACAGAACAATATCAAAGCAGGAAGGTTTTATTTTATTCCAATCTATTTAACAAAACCCTTCATCTCTGTGGTGGGGCTGACACACGATCTTGAAAACAGAGGCTGAAGCACAAGAAAATAAGTTTGAAGAGCAAATAATTAAACTTCAGAGTTTAGATAACAGTGGGCCAATTTATTTTGAAAAAAAACATTGGTCAGGTTTAATCAATATGTACATAAAAAAAGAACAGTTTGGCAGGAGCTATAGTTTTTTTTAAAGATTTAAAGAATTCTAGAGGCGAGATGACAGGCCTTCTTCAGCCCTGATTGGTTTAACCCAATCATTTAAAATCTGGGAGTATCTCCTTCCTATACTGCTGCTTCTCCCATTTGGGGGTCGATGAGCCCCATCATGTGGCCTTGGCCAACTGGACAAGTCTTTTCTCATAAGATTGCGGTTCCTTTCAGTCCGAAGGACGAGGTACTTGGCCAAACGATCACTGCCTTCAGTAAATATTCTAGTGCTCGATCACTTTTTCGCCTCACATACTGGGTCAAAATATTAGTCTTCTAAACTTATAACCTTGCGACTAGGTGCATGGTGTTATACCTGAGTATACCATGCTTCCTGTGAGAATGTAGTTAATGGTTTCATATTTTAGCTTGTATAAGCACCACTATGGTTATAGCACTTTCACAAAGAGACAAAACATGACAGATTGAATGCTTCAAATCGGATAGGATTTATTTGTTTATTTTTTTTTTTTCCACAGCAGCATGCATTAGCGATGGAAAATGTCTTTAATCTTGCTTAGAAAGAGAGTCACTCTGCACAACCATTCTTTAGCAAAAGAACAGCTTGAAGAGTTTTTGTTATTATTAAAATATTAAACAGTTGAATTGATGTTGAAAATAAATAGATTAAAGGGAAGCCTATGAAGTGGCTTCCCTTTAATATATGTGCTACACCCTTCCCTTGTTCAACTCCAGAATTGCTCTTTTGCAGACTTTCTCATATTGACAAAAAAATCTAAGCTACACAAATGAGCCGCCGCTGTTTGCTTGTAACGATCCATTTGAATTTATGGCTGAATAAGCTCTTTGCGCTTGCCTCATTTATATCACTTCTCTTCCAATTACCCTACTGCTGCAGTTTAATGCAGCACAAGCCCTTCCTATAAATAAAATGACTGTGATATACCTAGATAACCCAACAATGTAGTAAAGCATACTGAAAGCTTGGTAAAGCACAGAAAAGCATGGCAATTTGCAGATTAGGATGGCATAGCATTGTAAGACCATGGTTAATGTGCAGTTAATTCAAAGTACAGGCATTGGAAAAGTTACAGGGTTGTTAACAAGTCATAAACCACAGTAGCCAATCAAAGGAGTGCACTTGACAATAGTGTTAGGCAGCACCTGTGACCCATTAATAGCCAATCATATTAGTGCTCTCACCTTCAAAACAACACATGCATATACTGGATCAATGCTTTGTGAATATAGTTAATTTAGATAAATCTCCAAAAACATCTTAAAGCACTGGAAAAGTAAAAATACGTTATTGCGTTCCTTCCAACCAAGAAATCTTAGGTTCAAATCGATCCCAGCTCAGCCTCCTGTCTCTTTGAAAATGTTAAATAATCTTGCTTTGAGACACTACTATAAAGTACAACTCTGATATCGAGCAATTTAGAGGCATATCTACCAAGGTGACTTGTACGGTGCTTTGAAAACCGACGAGAAAACCTGCCAAGACGGTGATTCATCTCACATTTTATTTCTGAGAACAGCTTGAAAAGTAGTCAAATAACCTCAGAGTCTTGATAAGAGGTTATTTCAACAAAGTATGTTTTGCTCTGAGTCCTCCACCTCCCTGTTCCTGCATGGGTTGAATTCAAAAGCACATAAGTGAGAAAGTTCAGAAGAGACTTGTGGGACTAAATCCTTTGCTAATTCATCCATAACATCACTCAAATCAGAAAATAAAAAGTTTGGTAGTTTGATTAAACTGTAGTGTGACAGATGGGTCAAGTGATGTGTAATACATGCAGTATGTAATATCAATAGTTTTTTACAGTACATGATTAGAACATATAGTACCTTGATATCAATCAGGTACAGCCTGCTCAGATAGTTTGTGTCTAATGCTTTGTATCAGTTAGTTTGTATCAGAAATGATGTTGCATTAAAATTGGCTATAGTATTTATTTATTCGCATTTAACTATACATTTTTAAAATACAGTGCAGGACACTGTAATATACAAGCTAATATCCACAGAAAGAGAGCTCAGAAGAGGCTCCCAAGTGATGCATTCGGTAAGGGCGCTCCATGTGGAGTGCAGGATGCACCCTATAGCCTGGACATCGCCGATTTGAGTCGACCGTGGATGGGAGCTCCCAGGGGGCGGCGCACAATTGGCCGAGCACTGCCTGGGGTGGGCTTTCGGCCTCCTCTGATCTCAAGTGGGATGAAAATCAACTTTTCTCTTACAGCACTCAATACAGTATGCTTTATCCAAAACAGGCAATACAGTATGTTTTATCTAAACCTGGCGATACAGTGTGCTTTATCTAAACCTGGCAATACAGTATGTTGACTAGATAAGGGCTAGGCAGCAAAGTGGGCCGTCCATGTCTTACACCTCAAATCTGGCTCAAGTCACAAGTGAAAAGATGTTGGTATTCTCAGCATAACACCCAGAGAACATTAGTCACAAAACTACAGAATTAAACACATTTGACAGTCTCTGTTAGATAGTCAGTTACACATGTTTTTTACATTGAAGGGCATGGTTGTTTGGGTCAGGATTTAAGGGGGGGGGGGGGGGGGGGGTTATCGTGACAGCTGTCAGAACAGCGCTATAGTCCTTCACCTTTTATGAACGCATAAAATCACAAACACTAACACAAGTTCTTAACAAGTTGTAGAGATTTTAGCCAGATGAAAGTGTGCTGAGCTGCAGTATTTCATTTGATT